>NW_027491949.1:600000-797573 GCF_021521415.1 Bidens hawaiensis
GGTTTGGAAGATGGAGTGATTTTGGGTTTTGGGTGTGGTATGTGATATTGGTATGTGATATTGGTGTTGGTTTGGGTTTGATATAGGTTGAATAGAGAGAAAAATCGTGTTTGATTTTGTGTTGATATTGGTATGTTATTATATAGAGTAGGAAAATTTTTTTTTTTAATAAAAAACCCACCCAACGGCTCTTTTCACGCATCCCAAGCCTCATTCACGCTCCCCCCAGCCGCTAGCCCACCCGCGCCTGCCTCTTTTTCCGCGCTCGCGCCCCTCTCGCGCCCCTATAGCGCCTCGGTGGTGTGGTCCTCGCGCCCCGGGGCGCGACCGTCTCGCCACTTGCGCCCTTTCTCGCGCTCCGCACCCCTCAGCCTTACCATGTAACGCACAATCACACCCATGCGCCGCAACGTGCAGATATACAACCTTGTTTATATTTAAAATAGGAGGATGTCAAAGTTATATTTACTTTTCTTTGTTTCCAGTCAAATAAAATAATTTAATTTCTACATTAAAGTGCGTGAATAGTTTTTATTTTTAATATATCGACAGTAAACCTTCCATCCATCTTTTGCATTTTATAAGCTGCGTAAAAATAGTTGTGCATATTTTGTTTTAATATGCCTACACAAATTGACAAACACATATGTTCATGTCTCTTTTCTTACACCATTCGTTTATTCCCGGCCTTTTTTGTTAGATTTTTCGCAATAGTTAAATTTAATATTTAAAAATGACTAGCATAAAGCAAGCAAAAGAAAATTACATAAGCAGATTTTCAAGCTAGCCATTTGGTACTAGACACAAGACATTGCGATTCCTATTAACGAACCAAGTGAAAGAAAATTGCAAAGCATCATTAAAACTTGTAACTGTCCCGTTCTTTTTCTACCGAGATATGACGTCATTCAGGGGCCTCCTTCGTTGGATTTAAGATAGCAGAACCATCAACCACGTTGTAGCATTTGTAAAGTCTTTTCATTATTATATTTCGAATTGGTCTTCTAAACCAAAATCGTCTATTTGGACAATGTTGATGTAACATGTTTCCCATTTTCATTGCTAGCTTATGCTAATATATATGTTAATGGCATTTGGTGTTTGAAAAACCATTTGTAAACAGCATGTAAACCTTATACTGTTATTTTTCCTTACAGATGAAAGCATGTGTATAAAGTTGTACATATTTCAATTTTAGCATTGATTGGGATTAGAATTTAGTAAAAAAAAACTACACTAGGTTAATTTGGGGTTATGTCATGCTCATTTTTGTCATGGATTTGTAAAGTAATTCACTTAAATTGTCGATTGCCCATTTTGTGTTGTGAACCTAACAAGACAATATTTGCATATATAAGAGATTCAAGCTCATGAATGACTTGACGTATATGCAAGATGATCCATCCGTCATTTGACACACAATGCTAATTGTATAAACGGTGAACTCAATATTCAACACAATTATTCAGAAATCGCACGAGTGCATATGGCATTTTTACCTTAAAGCCACCCTCATGAAATCGGGTAACAAAATGAAAAATTAGCTTTCTTTACCCTAGTGTTGTGTAACTGAAATTCACCATTGATCACAACAAAAAAAGAATCGATTGAGGAATACACCTGCCACAACTTTAAATTGATTGGTAAGGTAAATGTAACTCTAAAAACCTTATATATGCATACCCTTATATAGAGGTTTAGGGTAGCAAAAGTGATCCGCAAGTTCAAGAAAGAGATCCGCGAATCACTAGTAGCACCCGCGGGTCATTAATTTTTTTTTTTTTTTTTTTGAACAGCGAATTTCTTTAAAAACTAGCAAGAAGCTAAAAAAACCAAACAAACAAGCAAACCAAAAAATTACAAGCGAAAGTTACACTAATATTTCCACAAGTTTTTGAAAGATAAGCGATTTTTAATCGAAAGAAAGCCTAACGATTTGATATCCTCAACGGTTTTTGAAAGACAAGCCGGCTTGTTAGAGAAAATGACCTCATTTCTAGTCTTCCAAATGCACCAACACGCCGTAAGAATAATGCCATTTAAGACCTTGTTTTTGTAAAACCCAAATTAGTATCATGAACCTGAAGAAGGTCACGCACCGTAAAAGTAAAGATGGGGGGATATGACACCAATTCGTAATAAATTGCCAGATTAACGTGGCAAAGTAACAAGACCCATGGGTCACTAATGATACCCGCGGATGAAGATCTGTGGCCCACGAGAAGCCCCACACAAGAAAGAAACAATAAAGAATCCTTACGTGACAAGGAAGAGCAGTTGTAACAATATAGTTCTAAAAAATCGCTATAACATTCCCTTAAAAGGATGTTAGCCAATGAAAGAGGGACAGCTAGATACCTGGTAACAGCCATGCACACGGTCAGGCTGTCACACCCTATTAAAGCGCGACACGTGTCCATTCAGGTAGAAAAGAATATTCTAAACATTGGTAACTCCACCAATCACCTTCCACCATCCCCGGCTATAAATACATTCATCACCATCATGAAGTACCCATTCACTCTTCACATATTACATCACTCACTTTGTATTTTCTCTCCTTAAGAACAGTACTTATTCTCACGCTGGAGGGTGGTTACGAGAACCCCCCCCCCCCTTGTCCTTCCCGTGATGAGACTCACGGTGTCTGTTTTGCATGAATTTAGCTGAGATCTGATGCAGTCTGCCTTTGGGTTCGTGTTATAGTTCATACTTAGTGGAAACATAGATCCGATCCCCACTAAATTAGATCCGTGCTTCTTCTCCTTAATTTCGTTCTCAAGTTCCTAATTAGAGTCCTATTGCAACACTTATTGATAACTGAAATTAAACAAAAAGATCAAATCCAAAACTGATTTTTATGTATGACTCAAATAAACAAAAAATAACTCTTGTAATTATCTTCATGGAGATTGCATCATGTTATTGAGGGGGATACAAATCCCGAACGTCAAAAAGCATCAGAATGGTTTTAGAGGAAAAGTTGAAAGATAGCACGGATTAAAAAAGTTTTTGTTCAGAAGTGGTGATCAATTCATTAAAAAAAATCAAATGCACTTTGTCAAAAAAGCTAGATGGATGCTTTAAAATAAAAAAAAACGGAAATAGCCATTGCATACCACAATTCTAGGGCCAATATATCTTCACTAAAAACAAATATTCGAACGCCTAAAAGATATGATTGCATATATTATTTATATTATGCTATAATTACTTAACGGTGTGCAGTTTTCAAGGTTCTCCGACGACCATCAAACAAATTATAATATTCGGAAATGAATATATTAGAAACAAGGTTTTATGTGCTTTTTGGCAGGAGTTAAATAAAATAAATCTATATATTTTTATTATAATTAATAATCTGGGGAACTTGATAAGGTTCCCGACAGCAATAGAAGCAACAGGTACAAGAAGAAATTAAGAATTTGAGTATGAATCTTTCTGAGTAGAACCATATGCATGGAAGGAAGACTGGCAATTTTGGTATGTGTATCAATTTGACTTTAATGTTCTAATCTCATTTAATGCAAGCATTTAATTATATATGCTTAATCTGAGTGCCATTAATGTCAACAGTTAAGACCTCGAGTATCGAAAGATACATATATTTATCTATGAATTTTTAATTGGTAAAATATGGCATTTTAAAAAGAACCGACTCGTACAATGTAGTTGAGGTGGAACAATTTCATTAAATAGCAATACATATAGATGATTTTTTATTTTTTTTGGACGTTTGAACGGTTAATTTTATTGAATTAACAGCCGTGTTCCGTGCGTTATGTTGGATTGCGATATGCCAAAGTGTCTAACATCATAACCCTTGTAAGTTTATATATAAAACGTGTGTGTTGTGCTGGAACTGTTAAACCGTATCAAAACATACTTGAAAATGTTAAACCCGATATAAAATTAAACCGCAAACGTCAAAACATTCTAGATATATATATATATATATATATATATATATGTATTATAATTATGTATTGATGTGAACTTGTAATTGAACATCAGCGACAAACTGACCTGTGTTTTGCTTTTGCTCGGTACGAATATACACAACAGTAAACGATTATCAGGAAACATGATAAGAGAGAGAAGGGTGAAATAATTTAAGTGGTGATGGCATTGATGTTCATACGCGGGTTACAAAGGAAATGAAATGATAATTATGTTGCTATGGAAAGTGGATTATGGAAGCAAAAAAAATGTTAAATTATGTCAGACCTTCTATTAAGCGTTTATGTTAGTTTTGTTTGTTTGGAAAACATGTTAAATTACCTTTTTATGGTTCTTTGTCCACCACATATATACCACTTGACATTTCACATAGTGACCTATGGACCTCTCCAGTAATTAGTACAGTGGGTCATCACTACTACGTCCTATTTCTAGACAATTTCACTAATAACTTATGGACATTCCCATTAACAAACAAATCACATGTATTCTCCGTCTTTCTTAACTTTCATAAATATATACAAACTCAATTGAATATCCCCACTAAATCGTTTCAATGTGGCAAGGCATTTAATACAACAATAAATCTTTTCATGATTTTTGTGCTACAAATGGCAAGACGTTTCGTTTCTCTTGTCCCCGCACTTCCGCTTAAAATGGCAAAGCTGGACGCCAAATTCGTTCAATAAATAATATTATTCGTACTCTTCTTGCTCACGCTTTGGTCCCCGCCAATTTTTGGCATCATGCTCTCGAACTTGTAACTTACATTCACAATATTCTTCCAAGTAAAACGAAACAACATCACACACCCGCCTCATTACTATATCTCAAACCCCCCCCCCCCCCCCCATATTCTCATCTTCGAGCATTCGGATGTCTTTGTTATCCACTACTTCCTTCCACTTCTATAAACAAGCTTCAACAGCGCTCATCTCCTTGTGTCTTTCTCAGATACCCCGCAAATCATAGGGGGTACAAATGCTATGGCCTCTCTTCTCATAAACTCATCGTCTCTAGACATGTGGGTTTTGACGAATCCATTTTCCCCTTCTCGACCCTTAATAATCCCTCACCCTCTTATCAATTCCTTCATTCTCAACACTCTATGGACTCCTCACCTATAATCTAGCATTACACGTCATCCACACCTACACCATCCAACATACGAGATTCAACTCCCAATATTCACACTTCTCAATCTACATCACATACTCACACCACCACCGAAGCTAACCCTCAGCCTAATAAACAAGCCCAAACACTATCAAATTACAATTCCCCCACCACTACTGATAATAACAATCTAACCCAAAGCACCCTCTTACTAACCACGACCCAACCACAAAACCCACTATCCACTTCACCGCCTCGGGTTCCCCACGATCCCCATTACTTCCACCCCTTCCACACCCAGCATGGGAGCTAGTGCCTTGTCAACCGAATATGAATATAATTAGGTGTATGTGGATCTTCAAACGTAAAACTAAATCAGATGGTTCACTTGAGCGTTATAAGGCCCGTCTCGTGTGCGATGGAAGATCACAACAAGTAGGCGTTGATTGTCAAGGAACGTTTAGCACCGTAGTAAAACCGACAACCATTCATGTGGTATTCGGTACCCTCACTTACCACATCATGTATGGGACATCATGTATGGGACATCACTTAACCAAATGTCAAAATTGCAATGGTTTTTATGCACCAACCCATGGGTTTTCGGCACCATCACTTACCACATCACGTGTGTCGACTCAAGAAGTTGTTATATTATATATGTTAAAATTAGGGCTGGCATATCATGTATACCCGTACACGATAAGACACAAACACGATAAGGCACGAACACGAAACATGTATACCTGTACACGACACAAAAACTTATCGTACACTTGTATCCCAAACCCGAACACGAATCTCTTAATACCATGTATACACGATAAGACAGGCACCTGCCGAAGAAACAGAGAAAGATTCAGCCATTCGGTGCCCGTGGAGCCGTTACAACTGCGAGGAGGCCGAACTGCGAAGAATCGAAGATGTGGAGAGGTAGACCGGAGAATCAAAGGGTTGCGACTACCGAAGATCCGGATAGGGTGAATTGGAGAAGGGTTTGTGCATCGTCTACCTGATGTTTGATTGGAATGATGTGCGTCGTGTTCAGTTGTTTGGTATAAAAATTTAGGGTTAGCTATTTAGGGTATATAACATATTATATTATTATTATATATTTTTATTAATAAAAAAAATATAATAGGTACTAACGGATACTTAACAGGTAAACGGGTATTTTACCTGTTTAGTACATGAAACCTGTGAATGCCATACCCAATACCTGTTAAAGTCGTGTAGGTTCATGTCGTGTATTCATGTATCGTGACTAAATTGTCAGCCCTAGTTAAAACAGGCTCCACGAACATGGTACCAACGATTCACTGACTATGTTTCTACATTAGGTTTCTGTCATAGCTCATGTGACCATTCGTTGTTCATCTACGCACATGGTCCGGATGCTGCCTACATTCTTCTATATGTTGATGATATTCTTTTCATCACTTTTTTATGCAACTACAAACCCATATCTTGAAGTGTTTATATGGTAAGTTTGCTATGAAGGAACTAGGACCCTTAAGTTATTTTCTCGGATTGTCTGTCTCTCGGGGTTCTAATGGCATTTTCCTCTCACAGTCTACATATGCATCGGATATTCTTCAACATGCCAATATGGCACAGTGTAGTCCGGTACATACTCCCGTTGGCACCACCAGTAAACTCAGCTCTAACGCCAACACTTTACTAGAAGACCCGACTCACTATCGAAGCTTGGCAGGGGCACTTCAGTTTAACGTGCACACGCCCGGATATATCTTATGTTGTACAATAAATCTGCATGCACATGCATGCCCCACGTACAGATCACATGCATGCTCTCCGTCGGATCCTTCAGTATGTCAAAGGAACTTTATCCAAGGGTCTCTATATGCACCGCGGCCCAATCTCTTCTTTAATTTTTTATATGGATGCAGACTAGGTCGGATGCCCTGTCATACGGCGCTCCACGTCTTGCTATTGTGTATACCTCGGTGATAACTTGATTTCCTAGTCGTCTAAATGACAATCCACCATCTCTCGTTCTAGTGCTGAAGCTGAATATCGCGGTGTACCTAATGTTGTCGCCGAACTTTGTTAGATCCGGAATCTACTGCTTGAATTACATCATCATCCGTCTCGCGCATCCGTTGTATATTGTGATAACGTCATCACAATCTATCTCACCGATAACCCGGTTCATCACCAACGCACCAAACACATCGAGATAGACATCCACTTTGTTAGAGAAAAAGTTCAACAGGATCAAATTCAGGTGCTTCACATTCCGCCTTGTTACCAATTTGCAGATATTTTTACTAAAGGCTTACCACGGGCTCTATTTGATGATTTTCTCTCTAGTCTAAGCATCCGAGACCTCCTCCTTAGACTGAGGGGATATATTAGAATGATGTTATATTGCATATATTGTGTAAATTATATTTGATATCATTGTCATACTTAAGTCACTATGGCATTTACATTGTATATATGTTGAGTTTATTGAATGAGGTCGGGAAGCACAAAGTTAATTATTCTTTCAGAACTGAACCGGAGGAGACCTTGTTCGTGTTCGTTCCTTAAGCTTTTGTCGGACCAACGAACGGTTCATAAACACTCTACCGAACAAAAATTCGTGCCCATTCATTAAGGAATTGTTTTTGTCTGTGTCCGTTCATTAGTATTGTAAATGGACACTAATGGATAATCAAACACTAATGAACACCAGTGATACTTTAATTGACAAACAAGCATAAACATATCAAAATACTTAGCAATATACCACATTATATTAAAAAATACTTAACACTTAACATAATAACCAAACACATATTCAAATCAAAATAATGTTTTGGAGTTAAAAAAAATACTTAACACTTAACATAGTAACCAAACACATATTTAAATCTCAAAATAATGTTTTGGAGTTCAAAATTCACAAACTTCTAGTGTTTCACGAGAAACAAGCTTCAAATTCTTGATTTTTCAAAGAATTTCAACATACACAAC
This sequence comes from Bidens hawaiensis, assembly GCF_021521415.1. Lineage (NCBI taxonomy): Eukaryota > Viridiplantae > Streptophyta > Magnoliopsida > Asterales > Asteraceae > Bidens > Bidens hawaiensis. Next base: position 608,059 of record NW_027491949.1, read on the forward strand.
ACTATGAAATCGACGTTACCGGACGAAGTCGAACGGAAGTTACTCGAAGTGTACCCGGACATGGCAAATATAAAGAAAGTTAAATTTTGGATATTATATATATTTGTCAAATATCATAATTTACTAATATTTGTAACAAAATAGGTGAATATTACTATAAATAAAATAAATACATTTTTAAATAATAAATTATTCTAAAATTGCTAATCATTAATTAAAAAAAATGATATTTGTTTTTTAATATTATAAAATACGAATTGTGTTTCATTATTTTTAAGTCAAAATTGGCCCAAGTTTTCCGATTAGATGCGATTCTTGCTGAGGTTGACCACCTTTAATCGATTCTTAGTAATTATGTGGAGCTAAAGAAACTCGTCTCGGCAACATACCTTGTAGCGAATATTCGACCTTGTAAACCTACTTTTACAACATTGGCCCTACATATCATTTATGTTTCGGCTATCTTTAAATTCAATACAACATTTTATTAACAAAAATTGTATACATCATTTAACATGTACTATCTCTAGCCATTAAAGGATTGAAAATTGCAAGCGTCCATAATCACTGTTCTATAAATTTAATTAGGTTTATGCAACAAGCATCCATGATCATTGTTCTATTAGCTTTTTGTTTGATAAATTATTTTAAACTGATAAAATCTGAAATATTTTAATCAGAATATTAGTTTGAACAGAGTGAAACTCCTCATTAGGGTGCACCTAGTAGTCACATAAACTAAATTTGAAACAAAATGTAAACTTATTTTTTATTTTCTTGTTGGCAAATACTAATAGTGACATTTAACAATCATGGAAAAGACGTACCCCATAAAAGTAGCATGTCTTTAATAAACTAAGGCCAATGGAGGACACACGATCAATCACAATTAAAAGTGTGATATATTTTTCTTATATGGTGAGTGTTGAAACAAAGCGAACTTTTCTAGTGAATAAGTGATAACTCACCGTAGATTTTAATTATCTTTTATGCATAAAATAATTATCTTACAACCTATATTAAACATTATGTTAAATTTTGATGAGCTTCGGTTGTAGAAAGGTCAAGGAACCTCTTTAACCCGCCCCTTGGATGATATAATAATAATAATAATAATAATAATAATAATAATAATAGTTAACAAACTTTTAAACGATATGTTTATTAAAATTCAAATTAAACCATAAGAGTTATATTGTACTTTTACTAATATTTAAAGGAAGAAATTAAAGTTAAAGTTATATGCACTCTAAGATTAAAAGAAATGAAAAGTTAATAAGAAAATGATTAATACATAAAAGTTTTAAGAATACTTAAGGTTCTTTGTGGGAGACAATTTGTGCTGGAAAAACAAAGGGGTTCATTTGTACACATCTAGATAAATAATTATGTGTTTTCCTTTAAATTCTTTAAAATGTTCCTTTTAGAATGTTGCTCACCAAAGGAAATATATATAGTTTGAATTTTTAAATTTATATTTTCTTTTCGATTATTGGTTATTAAATTATTAAAGAATCAACCCATATTTTATTAGAACGGCAACTTTTTCTTTTATGTTTAGGCTATCGCATTCTATAAATTGGAGATTTCCGTTGCTTCACTCTGTCCAAATTATGTTATCTTAAGCAGGCACACGCTGGCTTCATAGTTGGCTTGGGCGTTCCCCCGGGAAACCATGTCGTCGGCTGCCTCTTGAGAGTAGTTGTGCTGTCACAAGAGCAGAAGTCTCTAACGTAACACAGGTGGGACAAAAACCGAAGTGGGCTCGGGATTCAAACTTGTTGGGTTTCAGTGGTGATCAGTTAAAATTTTGTTTATCAAAACCGGTTCAATAAACGTTGTTAATAATAATTAATCTTATTAATTATAGTTATACGCAGCAGAATGTATACAATTAATCAGCACCGAAACTAAACCCGACAGGATCCGGTTACAGACAATACGAGTATGAGTACAATAAATAAATAATTAAACTAACGATATATTTAAGTTTACTTGGGTTAATAAATAACCGGTTGAGACGCCGAAGGCTAACAAACTGAGCTAGGTGACACAACGAGATCTAACAACCAACGGTGGCGGTGCACGACGGCAACGGCAACGGTGGTGGTGTACGGACAGCAATCGGAGGCGCCGGTCGGCAAAGGTCGACGGCGGCTGATGACAGCAGCGGCTAGCGGCAGCAGCGGCTGGTGCTGGCGGCTGTCAGCGGCGATATCGGCGGTGGCAGCGGCGGCTGGTAGTCGGCCGGCGATGGGGTGGAGGAAGAAAGGAGATGGACTTGTTGATTGGCTTAGGGTTAAGGTTATGTCAACAACATCATGTATTTATATAACCTTTAATAGGTATAACTAATCTAATTAGGTATAAACCTAATGGGCCAATAAGTCCACCTCTTGCTCCAAAACCCTTTCCATGTAATTATATCTCGTTAAAGAATCTAACCCGGTTAACTAACTTAAGCGGGTTAATGGTTCGTTACCTCACGGTGTAACTCTCACGGGTCATAACCTGGTTGGTCGTATTGACTTACCCAAACCGGTCCACAATTCCAACAAAACTAAACCACCTTGCATAAAGCCTATCTTAAATCCTTTAGTGTCTTAGTCACCAAAGTAACACAATTGGAGATTGAACTTGGACTTACACGGGAAAACTGAAGCTTTCTATATACAACTTACTAAGTTATATATAGAAATCGTTTTTCAATGGCACATTTTGATAAAAACCGCAAACAAAACGGACCCAGGGCCCAAAAAATTACTCGGGCCTCAAATCAAAGAACAACCAAAAATACATATAAGAATAAATATTACGAAATATTACACAAAAACACAGGAATTGTAACTGTGTTTCACCTTCAAGAAATAGAATCCTCCTGAATTATTTCCACCACTTTGCAGGTAGAAGCCCTAAGATTTTTAAAGATGACATTATTTCTACACTTCCATTAACTCCATAATGTTGCTAAAAGCACTAGTTGAATGGCTTTTCTTCTTTATTCACCAAACTCCAATATTGTTCTCGACTTCATTCAAGTTGAATGGGCCTTTAATTATTCTCAGCGGTGAAGTTTAGATGAAAACGTGGAGAAGTTTAGATGAAAATGTGGAGGGGGCCGGACGAAATGCTATAAAAAAAATCATAAGCGGAGTGGGGCCGAGCTCAAATTCGGGCGAAAGCGTGCAAATTAACAATACGTATAAAAAATTTAGGACGAAGACCGGGTGAATTTACACTAGTGCGCGAAAGAACGGAAGGGGCGGGGACACCCCTGGCACTAACATTGCTTCGCCAATGATTGTTCTAGACTTTACCGTAACATGTCCGTTATTGATTGAAGATAAAACTGAATGATGAAATCATCGAGAAAGAACCGGGCTTCTTGGTGTTCTTGATTCGTGGAAAAATAAAGAAGATGACCAAGAAGATGGAACAGATTTTTAGAGTGTTCCTTTGTAGTCAATATAATTGTAATAGTTCTTTACTTGGGGTTAGAATCTTTATTTTCAGTACATAAATGTTCCTGATTTTTTGATATTGGAGTAGAGTTTTTGGAACAATAATTGGTATCTTTAATACATTAGCTAAAACCTATTTGTTCTTGTTCATTCTTATCGTAACAAGATGGACTCTATCACGACTGAGATGAATCAATTATTAAATCTTGGATGTTGGATGGAAATTTTTTTTACCTATTTCTCCAGGTAATCTATTATTAGCAACTTCTTTTCAACTTCTTTCATTGTAAAAAAGGACTTTGATATTCATGACTTGTCTCAAACAAAATAAAGAAACAAGTATCTTATTTCTTACAGATATTCATGATATGTTTCCGATGACAACTAAGTTCATGAATTATGGTCAACAAACCAGCACGAGCCACAAGGTATATTTATCAAGGTTTCATGATTACCTTGTCGCACGTGAATCGTTTACCTATAACTATTCAATACCCCTATGAAATATTGATCACATCCGAGCGTTTTCGTGACCGAAACTTTGATAAATGCACAAGAGATATCATGCACTATATGACTTTTTGTTATCTATCAAATGAGTTATGAAACTTGTTTTGTAATCACCCAAAGAGAACCCAAACATCTCATTTATTAGGATAATTATTTTTCCAATAAACAAGATTAAATTTCTTTAATAATGGTTTGTGTCATTTTTACATGGTCTGCGCCATTCGAGTCTTCCATGCATACCGTGCAAGCGTCAAAACGTCTGCGTTAGGTAGCTTGCGCCTTAGTTGGCATGCCCATAACTGCGTAACAGAAAACCTTAACTCATTTTTTCTATGCGTTCTCATCTTTTGTTGTTTCAACAACACATCTTCGAGTATCGAAATTCATTCATCATAGCTTTGTTTTGGACGTGGTTTGGTTCATGTTGATATCCTCACTAAGTAGAACACAAACACAAAAATAATTATTTACATAACTCATATACAAATATAATTATTAATATTTGAAACAGTAAAAATCCATTTCACTATAAATTTTTCCAATAGTAACAAACAATTAAAATCAGATTTAAAAGATATGATAAAACTTAAAATTCAAAAATATAGAAAAGCGTCTTTTTAAGCCCCTTAATGATCTAGGATGGCAAAAATGTGGTCGCATCATTGGAACCTATGAGATTTACAATGCATTGGGAAATGGGCATTGGCCCATTTCGGATCAATCATCAAATCTTGTCACCCAAATCTTAGATTAATAAACACAATGGATATAAATCATAAATCATAAATCTAGGGATGATATCACCATGAGATATGATGACTTCACAATCTTATGTTAAAAGTTAAACCCATATTTGAATCAACTCCCCTTATGAGAAACAAGTCATTGAGTCTACTTCGTCTTTACATCACCTGCTTATAGTTATAGAGACAAGCTGGTCAGCAATATAAAACGTGGATGAGACATTATCAAGGAATTAAAATGAACCATCGTGTCATTGTTTCAGTTTCTTCAAACATCCCATACATAGTTTCTGAGTTTAGTTTCATTTGACTCAGTCCAATGTCAATTAATGTTTCAGAACCATAATCTATTTGGTTTTACAAATATTATTCAAGGTTTGTTCTCTTTTTCTTAATTGTGCGAATGGGTTCATATTTTCCTGATGACTTGAGGATATGAAAAGTTGGATGACGAGAAGGATGCCATTCAGTTAATTGATCTATTAAAGAGTCAGGCTAAAAGTACAACCAACGATAAGGTTAATTTCATCTTCTCAAAGATCAAACGAGAGCATGAAAATACCACATGACGGTTAGGTCTCTTTATATTTGTTGTATAGATGTATAGCGTAGCATGTCCTCCTGTTAATTCATAGAAGAAGGTTTTCATATTGGTGTCGTTGGGTCTTCTTTTTTTGTTGTGTATCTTTTTGCTTGTCTTAGTATAGTTATTCCTTTTGTTATACTTTTTTATGGGTCGATTTATTTTGAGTATCGTGCTATCTAGTTCATCACCAAATAATTTTTTATATAGCTACCCTTTTAAAAAATATATACCCAAGTTTTATAATATATAAAGCTAAGTTACATATAACTAATTACGAGTACTAAACAGTGAACATGTAATTGTGATCTAATCATTAGTTCAACACTAATGGATAGTAATATGCATTTATCGAACTCATGAAACAATGTAAATAATCTCAATACACCGTTTTAATTGTTATATATATATATATATATATATGATGAAACTCGAGCGTGCCTAGGGCTTTAATGAAAGTAGCCTCCCTATCTTACAGGATAAAATGATGGTTTGCCCTCATATCCTCTCCTAACCTTACCAATTTATGAATGTGATTTATTAGGGATGTTTGTTTTGTTTATTTATATGATAAAACTCGGGTTTGGAAAAAGCTAATTCTAAATATAAAATATGAAATCAAACTATGCTTTGTAATGAATTTACTTCCCCTAACAGAGTATAACCACCCAAGAATGATAATGAAGAAACATGAAATGAATCTGACCTGATCCAAGACGATGTTCCCCGGTCTTCAAGATGAACGAACCACGACTTCGTCTTCTTCTCCGGTAGCTCGAGATCTGCTATGAAAGTATGGGGGAGTGGAGGTGACTACTAAAAGTTTCCTCATGTTTACAGACACAAAAATGTAATTGGAGGCCAAGTGTCCAAGAAGGAATCCTTAAAATGAGAGATGAAGACCCTTATATAGGAACTCCATGGCTACCATATTGAAACCCTAACCGTATTGGGCCAGGCCCGGTTAAGGGTTACCTCCACAACCCCCCAGCCCATTGGGCATTGGTTAGTAAACAATAATAATATAACCAATATAATATAAAGCACGATAAGTAAAAGGTCGTACCGGGTATTTAGGATCCTACCTCCACAAATAATAATTCAGTGTTGTTAAATGTCCATTTCAAACTCTAGCTTGACGTACATGAAGAACCAATAGACAGGGAACATACCGAATCTCTCTCAATGACTTTGGGTAAGGAATAGCTCAATTTGATGTCCTACAAATCTTTGGACACAAGTGATCGAGTGAGCAGACTTGGACAAGAACCCATTAACATCTTTGCTTTGCGTTTTGTTTAATCATAATATTCTCTACAATCCAATATACTTTGTTGCATTCTCACTAACCATTTATGTTGTTTTATTTTCCCTTTTGCTTTCACTTTTTTCTAATTCCCAAGTTCTATTTCAATTCAAAGACAAGAAAAAGGTTGATGTGACATTCGGTAGACAAATAGACCCCACTCTTTCATCTAATTGTCCAATCAAATAGGAAACATAATGGTTCTCTTTGTCATCAAAGTCAAGGTAAAAAAGGTGACTAATTGGTCCATCAATTTACTATGATTGCCAAATTATTTCATATGGTTGTCATCTAGCGTTAGTAGGCAAAAAGTTTGCAAAATTATATGATTTAATTTACATCTTTGATCAGTCTATTGTTGAACTAATTAGCCAACTAAGTTTGTACGAGTGTTCTATTTTGACCGTGTTGCAAGCTAGCTGACGCTCCACGACTTGTGTTGCCGAGACTAGAACATAACGACTTATGGGAAAATCTGTTAGGAAAATTTTTGTGAAAAATATATATATATATATATATATATATATATATGTTTAAACTTTGAATTATTTTATTCAAGGTTGTTAATCAATTAGTCAAAGCCATAAAAATGTTCTTTAATTTGGTCACAAAATTAAAGTTTTGGTTAATGGTTCCTTTAATTTGGTCAAAAATTTAAAGTTTTGGTTAATGATAGTTGAATGGTTTCAACTTTCTACTAGTATAAATACCAAGGGGGCTCATTAGTTGTAGACACACAAAATTAACACATTCTCTCTTGTGTTTTCTCCAACTTTCTCCTTAAAAAATTCCAACATTCTTGATCACCTTCATCATTTTCTTTAAGGTACTATTCGGGTACTGCTAGGGCCCTTCCCGGCAGTACATATTGCTTAGCCCGTTGTACGCTGGGAAACAAAACGGGAAGAGACCCGGAATTTGTTTTAAGGGCCCCGTGTAAAACACGATCCTCGGCCACAAAGACTACGACATCATTCTTCTTCTACACCTTTCTTGCATTATTTTATTTCAATTGTATTGTAATTTTGATTTTTCCAGTGTAATTCGTATTGTAATTTACTTGCTTTTCTAGATAGGTTTGATTCCTTGTATTGTAATCATTTTATTAAAAGTGTTTTATTTTTATACGCGAACGGTTTCCAACAATTTTAAAACAATTTTTTTAAAAATCACCATTCGTGTATTCAAAACATTCTCATATGACTCAAACTAGTTTTGTTTCACGCGATTGTGTTTTTAAAAAACAATTTTTTTTCCGTTTCTATTCAAATGAGCGACTTTGTAAAAACGGAAACCGGTTACAATTCGGATTTTTTAACACTAAACTCTTGGAAAACCCCATTGTTTGGTCCCTTCAAAGTTGGACTTAGAACACCTTCGGTGGGTTAATTCGAGAGTTCGGATTAAAAAGTTTTGCGTAACTTTTATTTAGTGGGAGCGACCACTATTAATATTTCCGAAAAACTAACTTAGCATAGTTTATTTTTCAGAAAAATGGCATCACTGTCATCGAGCAAGGTTACCGGTACGCCTTTGTCCGTTATGGTAGGAGCGACTACCATGGCTAATCACGCTAAAAACCCGAGAAGTTCTCGAGTTTGCACTTTAAACGGTGGCAACAAAAGATGTTCTTCTATTTGACCACCTTGAACCTTGCGAGGTTCTTGACAGAATCCGCTTCCCTAGCCACTAACGCGGAGGGGGAGACCGACGCTCAAACTTTGAGTGCGGTAGATGCGTGGAAGCATTCGGAATTCTTATGTCGAAACTATGTGTTAAACGGTTTAGTTGACGCGTTGTATAACGTGTACTCTTCAATAAAGTCTGCCAAAGAATTATGGGAGTCTTTAGACAAAAAGTACAAAACGGAGGATGCGGGAACAAAGAAATTTGTTGTCGGCCGTTTCTTGGATTATAAAATGGTTGACTCTAAGACTGTAATTAGTCAAGTCCAAGATTTGCAAGTTATACTTCACGACATCTTTGCTGAGGGAATGACACTTAGTGAGACATTTCAAGTGGCAGCGATGATTGAAAAATTGCCTCCTAGTTGGGTTGAGTTTAAGAATTATCTTAAATACAAGTGAAAGGAGATGACCACTGATGATCTTATTGTTCGACTTCGAATAGAAGAAGACAATAAGAGAGCTCAAAAACGCAGCCTAGTGGATGTTTCCGCCAAGGCTAACTTAGTCGAGTACGGTCAATCCTCCAAAGGGGGCAACAAGGGCAAAGGCAAAGGTAACAAAGGGAAAGCGAAAGTGGACCTTGGCGTGAAGAAATGGGCTGTGAAAAAGAAGCCTCCACCTTTCCAAGGACCATGTTACAACTGTAACGAGATGGGGCACTAGGCGAACCAGTGCAAGAAACCGAAGCGCGAGCGCGTGCATTTGGTGGACGAGGATGGCACTCCTCTTGTGGCGATGATTACCGAGGAAGTGGCTTTCATCGAGGAAGTCAACGTTGTGGGAGACGCTCCCAAAGGGTGGTACGTTGACACCGTCGCAACCCATCATGTTTGCAGCGACAAACAACTCTTTAAGAATTTCAAAGAGGAAGTGGGTGACCAGAAGCTTTACATGGGGAATAAAGCAACTACGGACATCATGGGGGAAGGCGATGTGGTCTTGAAGTGGACTTCTGGAAAGGAGCTCACATTGACCAAAGTTCTCTATGTTCCCGAGATTCGCAAGAATCTTGTCTCGGGATGGATGCTCAATAAGCACGGATTTCACTTGGTGATTGAATCGGATAAATTTATTTTATCGAAAAATGGAATGTTTGTCGGCAAGGGTTATGCCGATAATGCTATGTTCAAATTGAATGTAATTGTTGTCAAAAATTCTATGAATAAAATTGCAACTTTTATTTACATGATTGAGTCGTCAAATTCTAATTCTTGTGTTTGGCATGGTAGACTAGGACGTGTAAATTTTAATTCAATTTGACGTTTAATTAAATTAAATAGCATTCCATGTTTTAAAATCGATTCAAAATATAAATGTGAAACATGTGTTGAATCCAAACTAACGAGAAAGTCTTTCAAATCGGTTCAACGAATAACCGAACCCCTAGATTTAATCCACACCGATGTGTGCGATTTAAAAGCAACTCCCACAAGAGGTGGAAATAAGTATTTCATCACGTTCATTGATGATAGTACTCGGTACTGCTATCTATACTTACTTAAAAGTAAGGATGAAGCAATAGACAAGTTTATCTTGTATAAAGATGAGGTTGAAAATCAACAAAAATGGATAATAAAAACTTTGCGAAGTGATAGGGGTGGTGAATATGTTTCACCATTTGCGGAAATATGCGCAAAAAGTGGCATAATACATCAGTGTACCCTACCTTATTCTCCACAATCAAATGGCATTGCGAAACGAAAGAACCGTACATTGAAAGAGATGATGAATGCCATGTTGATTGGCTCGGGCGTGAGCTATGACTTGTGGGGGGAGGCTATTCTCTCGGCCAATTATATCTTGAATAAGATACCCCGCAAGAAAACGGACGTGACTCCGTATGAGTTATGGAAGGGTAAAAAACCTTCATACAAATACTTCGAGTGTGGGGGTGCCTTGCCAAGGTGACGGTTCCGCCACCAAAGGCACTAACGATAGGACCTAAAACCGTGGATTGTATATTCATTAGATATGCACACCATAGTAATGTGCATAGATTTCTTGTACATAAGTCCAAGAATCCCAATATACATGAAGGCACTATTGTTGAGTGGAGGACCAACGATTTTTTCGAAAATGTGTTTCCCTGTTTAAGGAAAACACATGCGAGTTCATCAAGAGTGGTTGATGAAGCAAGTACGTCAAGAGTGATTGATGATACTGTTCATGATGAGAGACATGAACGACCCGAAATTGAGGAAGGTGAGCTTAGACGAAGCAAAAGACCAAGGATTGAAAAATCCTTCGGTCCTGATTTCGTGAGCTAATGGTTGAGGGTGAGCCCAATACCTACTGCGAGGCGGTTACCTCCGCGGAATCACCTCAATGGAAAGAAGCAATTAAGAACGAGATAGATTCTATATTGCAAAATCATACTTGGGAGTTAGTAGATCTTCCGCCGGGTTGTAAACCCCTTGGATATCATTGGATATTCAAAAGGAAGATGAAAGCCGATGGAAGTATTGATAAATACAAGGCAAGGTTAGTGATCAAAGGGTATAGACAAAAAGAAGGTCTAGACTATTTTGATACTTACTCGCCGGTCACGCGAATAACCTCAATAAGGACATTCTTGCAATCACGGCCTTACGAAATTTGGAAATTCACCAAATGGATGTAAAAACCGCATTTCTAAATGGCGATTTAGATGAAGAGATTTACATGGAGCAACCCGAGGGTTTCTCCGCCCAAGGGAAAGAGGGCAAAGTATGTAAACTAGTCAAATCATTGTATGGTTTGAAGCAAGCTCCAAAACAATGGCACTTAAAGTTTGATCATGTCATGCTTGACAATGGTTTCAAAATAAACAAGTGTGACAAATGTGTCTATGTGAAGGACACGCCAGGAGGTTATGTGATTTTATGTCTTTATGTAGATGATATGCTTATCATTGGGAGTAATGATACTATGATTAAATTTACAAAAGATATGTTGAAAGCGAGGTTTGACATGAAAGACTTGGGTCTCGCGGACGTGATTCTTGGGGTTCAAATTACTAGAACCCAAAATGGTCTTATCTTGAGTCAATCTCACTATGTGGATAAAATTCTTGAGAAATTCAATAAGGATGACACGCGTGTCGCGTCAACTCTAATTGATACGACCCACCATCTATCTAAAAATAGAGGCGAGGGTGTTGCTCAGTTAGAGTACTCAAGAATTATTGGTAGTCTAATGTATCTTATGACATGTACTCAACCCGATCTAGCTTATGCCGTGAGTAGGCTAAGTAGATATACTAGTAATCCGAGCGTGGAACATTGAAAAAGTATAACACGGGTTCTAAGGTACTTAAGATACACAATAGACTATGGACTCCATTATAATCGAGATCCAGCTGTTATCGAAGGATACAGTGATGCAAATTGGATTTCGGATATAAAAAATTCTAAATCAACAAGTGGATATGTATTCACACTTGGTGGTGCAGCTATTGCTTGGAAGTCTTCTAAGCAAACGGTTATAGCTAGATCCACGATGGAATCGGAGTTTATCTCCTTGGATAAATATGGTGAAGAGGCGGACTGGCTACGTCAATTTATGGAAGATATTCCAATATAGCCAAAGCCTTTGTCGGCTATTTGCATACATTGTGACAGTCAATCAACGATTGGTCGAGCCCATAGCGTGATGTACAACAGCAAATCAAGGCATATTCGACGTAGACATAACACGGTACGACAACTACTCACAACGGGTGTTATCACGATTGACTATGTGAAGTCAAAAGATAACATTGCAGACCCGTTAACAAAAGGCTTAAGCAAAGAGTTAGTTAACAAGTCGTCAAAAGGAATCAGACTAAAGCCCATGGGAAAAGGGGACATGAGGGAAACCTAACCTAGTTGACTGGAGATCCCAAGATCTAGGTTCAATAAGACAACTTAATCATGAAACCAAGTGTGGTCACTGTGGGGGAGTACCCCAAACCAAACTAAAGGGCGTTGCGTGCGCGCACGTCCTAGTCCATTCCAATCATTGACACATGTTGTAAGGATAAGCATAATAAAGGTTAATGATTTATGGAAATCAACAAACCTATTGCTTTTAATTATTCGAGCGAGAATCACCTATGTGAGAGAGAACTAGGGTCGGTTCGAATGGATTTTGGGGCAAAAATCCTAGAGCTCTCGCAGAACCAGGCTAGTGTTCCAGGACCATAATAGGACACGACAGTGAGGGGTTGGCCAGACCAGGGGGAGTGTTCTGTGAAGTGTATTGTCGTCTACAAACATGGGGGTATGTTCAAAGACATCGTGTCTACACACCTCTAGGAGACTCAGTATGCTTCACAAAGGAAGGTTCAAAGGGTAACACCTACCTATCCTGCAATGCTCAACCGTTGAATTGAATCTAAGAAACTTGCATGTATGGATTGATCTCAATGTGAAAATGAATGAGTTTTGTTTTCGCATGTGGGGGATGTTGGAAAGTATGTGGAAATGAATAAGTTTTGTTTTCACATGTGGGGGATTGTTGGAAAATTTTTGTGAAAAAAAAAATATATTTTTAAACTTTGAATTATTTTATTCAAGGTTGTTAGTCAATTAGTCAAAGACATTAAAATGTCCTTTAATTTGGTCAAAAAAATTAAAGTTTTGGTTAATGGTTACTTTAATTTGGTCAAAAAATTAAAGTTTTGGTTAATGATGGTTGAATGGTTTCAACTTTCTACTAGTATAAATACCAAGGGAGCTCCTTGGTTATAGACACACAAAAACATAAAATTAACACATTCTCTCTTGTGTTTTCTCCAACTTTCTCCTTAAAAAATTCCAACATTCTTGATCATCTTCATCATTTTCTTTAAGGTACTATTCGGGTGCTAGAGCCCTCCCCGGCAGTACATATTGCTTAGGCCGTTGTACCCTGGGAAACAAAACGGGGAGAGACCCGGAATTTGTTTTAAGGGCCCCGTGTAAAACACGATCCTCGGCCACAAAGACTACGACACAGTTCTTCTTCTACACCTTTCTTGCATTATTTTATTTCAATTGTATTGTAATTTTGATTTTTCCGGTGTAATTCGTATTGTAATTTACTTGTTTTCCTAGATAGGTTTGATTTCTTGTATTGTAATCATTTTATTAAAAGTGTTTTATTTTTATACGCGAAAGGTTTCCTACAAAATCAGCAAATGATATATTCTTCGGACTCAAAAGTCTGAAACAAGGTAATGTTTGAAGGGATGAATAGCGAATGAGGTTGATTTTGAATTGTTTTACGGGTTTGTGTTTGTATTTGAAAGCATTCATATCAAAACCTAATATATTTATATTAACTAGTCAGTTACCTGTACGATACAGCGAGGAACAATACTTAAAGGTTGTTAGCCAAGGCTAGCTAATAACTCAAGTTCGTCTGAATTATTTTGATATTTATACAATTTGAGTAATTTTGATCATATTTTTATAAAACATATAGGAAGAAAAAAAATTAAGTTAATATTTGAATTGTAAGTATTCCTTAAATTTTGAATTATAACAGGTAACAAGTTTGTTTGTTACTTTTATCAAAAAGATAAAGGGCTAGATATGTAATTATATGAAAACATGGGATTGTACAAATATATATTCATGTAGTAAAGACTTGTACATTTTAAACCGTTCATCTTTTTTGAAAAAAAAATTATATTGAAACATCAAAGAAAAATAAGTCCGTTTAAATAGGTATGTTCAGATTTTTTTAATCATACTTTGTAAAACATATATGAAGAAAAACCAAAAATAATAAAAGTGAGTAAAAAGTGGGTAAACATGAGGGATTAAAGTTGTAACTATTTCTTAAATTAACAAAATTTAATTAAAGTTGAGGTATCACACTTGTAATTATTTTATTAGAAATCAAATGAACGTGAGTGATACGTGTATTATATATAGTATAGATATATAGTAAAATATGTAAAAGAACATGGTAACTTTATATCTTAAATATATATAAACGAAATATTTAAAAACTCTCTGGTTGCTCTTCACCTCCTCTCAAGCAATCAGATTGCTTTATTTGTAAATGAAGGGTTCTCATGAATTTGACTCGAATTCACGGGTATGGGTCTTACCAAACCTATATAAACGTTAAACGGGTACGTATCGTTATATTAAAAATTAATCTCACCAAATATTTGACATAAAAATCTTATAAAATAGAGATATACTAAAAATGAATATCCAATTTTTTTTAAAAGATATTATTTATAATTAAGAAAAAATTTTATAATAAAAAAGTAAGCGGGTCATGAATCTCACCAAACTCATACAATTTTTAAACGGGTTATAAAATCTCATTTATTTATAAAACCCTGTAATCATTAAACCCTAAGTATATTCTTAACTTCCTTACAATAAATAAAATTAAAATCCAAAAAAATATAAATATTAAAAACGAAAAATGTAAAATAGCCCCGTAATACGGAAGATAAAAGCAAATAAGTATATATATATATATATATATATATATGTATATATATATATGTATGTGTGTGTGTGTATGTGTGTATATATATAGGCGAAGTATATAATGAAAACCCGTGAAAACCCTATGTAACATCATTTTTTTTTTGTAACATGTAATATATGTTGTTACATTTAATACAAAACATCGAAAACATAAAAAAAATGTTTTGCTATTTTTTTATATTTTTTTACTAATTTTTATATATGTTTTCAGGAGAGACAAAGTGTTTACATTTTTTATTAACTTTAATTGTGGACCAAAAGATTTAATCTTTAATTAAAAACGTGTGGTTGAGAATGGGTTTCTTAAATTTTCACAACTCAAGTGGGTTTTTATTCTAACCTAACCCTATATATATATTGCGCTATAAAAAAAGTTCTAGTCTTGTCGTATTTAATGTGATACTTATGTTTTTTTAATCCTCAATTGATTATGTTGATGTGCATATATGATATCTAAAATTTGTCACGATGAATTTTTAGATGAACTTGAGAGCGGGACTAGATGTGTTCCATCTCCTTTTTCTTACTTTTTTTTTTCTTTTGAAAAGAAAAGAACTAATTCCTCAATTAATTAAAAGAAGAAAAAAAGAAAAGAACTTAGCAATCATGTCATGTTGACAAATTAAGTTAGTTAACTCAAACTCGAGTCATGTATTTATTCGTGTTAAAGACATAAACCTAGCCCAGGTATACTTACTCTAATTCAAAAACGGACAATACGTGTAACACATTTATCTAAATGAGTCAAAAGATTAGACATGTAATATGTGGGTCAAATAGGTTAAGTGAAGCTCGGAACTTGTGTAAACGGACAGTACGAGAGTAGTTCTTTAAACTTGGACAGTATGTGTATTTATTCATGTTAAAGACATAAATCTAGCCCAAGTATACTTACTCTAATTAAAAAACAGGCAGTACATGTAACACATTTATCTAAATGAGTCAAAAGGTCAAATAGGTTAAGTGATCAAGCTCGGTACTTGTGTAAATGACCTAAGCCTAAGCTTAGTACGTGAGTAGTTCTTTAAATTTGGACTTGACTTGTTAATTAATATTTAAATTTTTTTTTGTGTATGTACACTTGTGATTGTTTTTATACATATTTATAGTTATAATTTTCATATATCTTATATAATATAAATATTTTAATCAAAATTTACATATAATACTAATTAGTATGTAAATATATATATTCAATATATAACAAAAACTTTATACACAATAGGCATGTTTAGGCTCGCAAGCCTTACCAACTCGATATATGAAGCTCATACTCAAGCTCGTTTATTAAAGGAGCTTTAATATAAGAGTACGAGCTCATCTAAGCTCAGATAGATTCAGACTTTCAACGGCCAATATTTGTTCAGTATTAAATATTCTAGTTGGCTTAACTAGACTATATTTTTATGCTTTTTTCCTAAATTTAAATTGTTTAACTCGCCTTTTAATTTAATTAAACATAAAAGTTTGTTTATTAAACGGAATAGAAATGACAACACAATGCATGATTATTTTTGTCTCGTGTTCATTGATACTTAGCCTTACAAGAAACTTGTGAAAATTTGTGGCCTCTCGAAGCTGAGTGGAAGAGAGAAAGAAATAAAAAATTCGTAGCAACGGACTTGGATTCATGTTGTTGGTACAAACGTAGCCAGTCTTGTATCATCTGTAATAAGTTTGTTGGGGATTCCTAGTCACCCTAAGATTTCATAATCATTTGAGAAAGGTCACAACCGCATAAAAATAAATTAGCGTTGAAACTATGATTATTTCCTTTTACGACTTCTAACTATGAATCTATGGTCACCGTAGTGATTGTA
This sequence comes from Bidens hawaiensis, assembly GCF_021521415.1. Lineage (NCBI taxonomy): Eukaryota > Viridiplantae > Streptophyta > Magnoliopsida > Asterales > Asteraceae > Bidens > Bidens hawaiensis. The sequence continues at coordinate 624,625 of NW_027491949.1, forward strand.
ATTCCATCTTACTTAAACCTTGTGTACACAAAAATCATATCCAACAGTTAGCAACAAAATATTCAAGAAGCTGATGAAACGAAAATCAGTTTTTTGGTGCTTTGAAATTTGAATGTGCTTTCTTCAAATTGATTGTTTTTTTTTTCAACTTAAACTTTAATAAGTCTGCTATGAGCGGTCGTTGGAAAGACTAAAGAGATTACTGAATGGCATTTAAATTGGCCTAGAAAATGGAGTTATACGATTGCAAAATACCGGGTTTAATAGGACAGAGTTTAAACTTTAAACACCAAAACCACTTGACTTAAGCCCTGGAGATCTGGAGAATGGATATTGTACACCTTAAATTTGGGGTGAGTACAAGAACCGAATTAACCGATCGAAAAAACCAAACCAAAAACTGAACTGAAGCATTAACCAACGGTTAAATTTTTGTATTTTTTGAATAACAGATTTTTTGGTCCGGTTTCGGTTAACCATTTTTTAATAACTGAAAATAACCGAACCGATTAGCCAATACTTTTATCCGTAGCAATCATCTTCTAATGATATTATGTTCCAATACTACAAAATAATATTTATACAACTTTCTTTGACCATTGTATTCTTGATATTGGATATTTCATTCCGTTAGTAACATATATTCGTTTGGAATGACCCTAACTTTAAATTGCATTTATTCTCTTATACAGTTACTTTGACAGTTAGCTCTTCATCTGTTAAAACTTAAAGTTGAGTTCATAAGTATTCCTTTATGTATATTTTGGAACTTATGTAACCTAGTTGTTTATAATGTTCATAGTTTTGATTTTAGTTATATTCTTAACAAAGGTCACCAAAAATTTAGTCTGCACTAAAAGTTAGGGTTTAGCGGTTAATTAACCAAATTGAACGAATTAACAGCTAATAGCCAATTAATTGAAAACAAGTTAACCAAAACCGTGGTTTTTTTTTTTTTAATAACCGAAGTGTTCGGTTATGGCCATTAACCGGACCGTGCACACCCCTAACCTTCATATCTTATTTTGATTCCCAAATATTAATATCAACTTCCTAATAAACTCTTCCCAACTCGTTTTCTTACCCTATTAAACAGCAAATAAATGTAAGCAAAATTTTCAAACACTTCACAAAATATACAAGTATACCCTAAAGAGGCTACAACAAAATATGCACTAGCTTTATATTGTCTAAGATGTGCTTAGAGTTTATTAGTATTGAGCTCAGAAGCCCTATTTTTATCTTTGTGAAAGACAATTCAGTGTTTCATAATCTTATATGGTGTTAGAGCAACCTCAGGCTCTTACCACATCAGTTATGCCACACACATGCATACATCCCCTAACCGCCACCACTTGAAACAATCCCGAGGCAAGGCGGTGTGTCCTCGTCGCTCTGTCCATTTCCTTCCGCTTCTTTATATTCTTGTTTTCTTTTCCTATACCCGTTATTTCCTAATAAAGTTTTGTTTCAGTACAACATGCCAGTCATTATCTATTGTCTTTCTTTTAACTCAGTAGAAACCTACTTCTAGGGCCGGCTGTAAATGAGGGCAGGCAAGGTGGTCGATGGGCCCTGGCCCAACACCTTGGTAAGCCCAAAATTTTGTTTAAAAAACATATATATATCTTTATGAAAAACAATATTTATTTTTAATGTTTAAATTTAATTACACAACCACTAGCTTGATCTAGTGGCAAAGGGATATGACTTCCAACCAAAAGATTGTGGGTCGTGATCTAACTTGAGACATTTTGAAGCTTATTTTAAAAAGTTTTTTACACAACCCAAATCATAGCCAAGCCCATTGAAAAATTAAATTGTTTAGCCCAACAAAAAACTCTTTTTACTTAAGGCGTACTTTTTTTTTTTTTTTTGCATTTGGGCTAAAAAATTTTAACAATTCTTGAAGACGCCCAGCCTACCTCCTTACTATAATTTTTCATTTCCATCCAACTTGCTAAAGCACCCTATTCTGTTGGTTGCCGATTACAAACGAAGAGTTGCCGCCATCAATCATTTCGCAGGTGTCTTGCTACATGCCTTTTTTCTTTATTGTGTGACCAATAGCTGCAGATGTTCATCCAATTAGATAATGGTTTATTCGGATCGGATTTTTCGGACTTGAAAATTTTATGACCCTATTCAAAATCTGATCTAATCCAAATATGTGATATTCCTATTCGATCTGAATTTATCCGAATGCAATTCGGATCAAGTTTGGATAAAACTATACAAATTTGGGTGAATTTGTGACATTCTGATCCTATATGAATATATATGAGTAAATTATTTTTATTCGTCTCGTTACACTCTCTTTTTTATTTAGTTGTCTTTAGGCTACTTAATGTTTATTATAGCCCATTCTCCTTAAATTAATTCATTCATCGGATTTTTTGTGCGTCATCGAATTTTTGTGCGTCAAAAAAGCAATGGAAGATGTGGGCTCAGGATTTGTAATATGTGTAGTTATAACAACTCGGGCTTTCCACGTACGAATTTATATATGTTACCCACTCGTTTTATGTTCATGAAATTTATCACTGAAAAATGATCGTATTTATCGAGAAATTTTATTACAATTTATATTTGTTTATTATATTTATTTAATATATATTTAACTTTGAAAGATATATGTTTTTAGCCCAAAACTAAACGTTAATTCTCTAATGTTTCCATCTCAAATCTCCAAGGACTAAACTGTAAAATCCTGCATATTGTTTTATTACTCTTTGGTCCTTGATTCAAAAGCCCGTGACCCGTAACCCATTAACCCGAAACCCGTGACCCGTTTAGTTGCTTGAACCACAATCTTCGTTCTAAACTCGGAATTGAATCATGTTTGTGATTATTGTTACTATTTTCGGCCTAACCTTCATAATTAATTAGGAAACGAGATCAACTATAATACGTATTGATTCATTTGCTAAACCGACTTGACCTAGGATCAATATTATAACTTAGGGTTCATAATAATTCAATTACTCGTGTCTGCACCTCCTATATAACCCGACGACCAAAACCCTTACACTTAATTGCATTGCTTTTGGCCGTAAATCTATGTTTGATTTCGTTCTTGCCGCCGCGACTGGAGCTGTCGTTCTCTGTGGTTCCATCATCAATTAAGGTGATGGAAACATGCAGTAGTTTCGTTTATTCTCATTAAACATAAGCCCTAACACTAATTCGACGAACAATTAACGAATTACTCGATTGCATATTAGGGTTTATGATCAAATTGGGGTTTTTATCAGTTCAGTATATATATATGCGTTTACATATTTTAACCAACTGACACCCAAGCTCAGTTGGCTAGGGTGTGTGTTTAATACAATGAACTGGCCATAGGCGCGGGTTCGGTGCCGACCGGCCAAATTCTTTTTAGTTATATTTTGTTAATGTTTTAACTTGTTTTAAATTTTTTATAATATATTATAATTGATATTAAATGTTAAAAAAAATATTTTATTTAACCGACACCATAAAGTAAACGTTTCTTGTCAATCAATTTCATTACAAGTTTTCGTATATATACATAGGCTAATTATAAAATAAAAATCCACTTGAGTTGTGAAAACTCTAGAAACTCATTCTCAACCACATGTTTTTAATTAATGTTTAAATCTTATGGTTCACAATTAAAGTGAATAAAAAATGTAAATATAAATATAAATTTTTCTCTCCTGAAATCATATATAATGATTAGTAAAAAAATGTTAAAAAATAGCAAAACATTTTTTTTATGTTTCGATGTTTTGTATTAAATGTTACAACATATATTACATGTATAAAAAAAACGATGTTACATAGGGTTTTCACGGGTTTTCACAACTTAAATGGGTTTTCATTTTAACCTTACCATATATATAAGGGTAGGATCCAGTGAAAACACCTCTTATAAAGAAATCTTGAAAACTCCTAAAAACACCTAAAAACTATTTTTAACTTTTTTTTAAAATTTTTTTTGAAGTTTCTGTTTTTTCCATTATTCTTATATTTGTTATTGGTTCAAAAAAAAAAAGAACCTTGTCGGTAACCTCGTCGGTGTAGTACACATGTGTAATGGTGTGCATTGCATGTATGCAAAAGTGTTTGTATTGCATAGTATACAACACTATTGCACATATTTGATACACACTATTATATATATGCAATATAAGACTAATACGCACATCGATTACACATTAGTACGTATGTGTAATACAACATTAACGCGCATGTGCAATACATCGACTTTTATTTTATTATTATTCTTTTTCCATATAATACAACACTACTACATATATACAATACACAAATATTGAATATATACAACTAAACACTATTGAACATAAAAGTACATAGTAATACACATTTGTAATACAACGGTTTCGCACAGTATGTGTATTACAGCGGGTTTTTTTTAATTTTTTTTATTTATTTTTTTTCGAGTGAAGAGGACCAAAATATAAGAATAATGGCAAAAACGGAAATTTGAAAATATGTTTTTATATTTAATTAAAAATAATTCTTTAGGAGTTTTTAAGTTTTCTCCCTAAAGGTGAGTTTTCTCTTTATCCTCTCCCTATATATATATGTGTGTGTGTGTGTGTGTGTGTGTGTATGTGTATGTGTATGTATATATTATTAAAAATAAACCATCACTATTTTATTAAAACCCGACATTTATATTGAGGTTTCTTGTTAAAATATTTTTATAAAATTGTTTACATTTATTATGTTATATGATATATATATATACATATATATATATATATATATATATATATTGTTATTCATTTTAAACAAAATTATAATAAATATATTAAACATGTTAATATATTTTTACCATCGGATCTCGTTAAAAATTCCAAGATATAAATTTTACGATAATTATATATGTCACACCCCGACCAAAGGCGGCGGAACATGCCGAGGTGTAACGATTGTCCATAAGCACATGACACTAATTAAAGTGACAGTATTTAATAAACTCATTTCATTTCACAACATCGAAAATGTCACATAACAATTATCCATAAAATAACCATAAACAAGATATCACAAAATATGGCAAATTGATATTGTTCATTTTTACAAATATCCTAAGGTCTTTGATGCCGTTTTCTTCACAATCATAAATCAACCAAGATGCAAACCTGCAACATTTCATAAAATAAAGTTTGTCAACACAAAGGTCGGTGAGCAATTCATAAGTTTGATCATATTAGTATATAATAAAGATAGCCACAAAACTTGCATACGAAACGATAAATAAAAGTGGTAATTTGGATAAATAGATATCGCTAAACACATTAGCGACACCTAGCTATAAGGGGATGCCAAATAGTCTAGGATTTTATAGTTATCGTTAATTGCATTACGTTAACGACACCTTGCTATAAGGGGATGCCAAATAGTCTAGGATTTTATAGTTCCACCAACCAAAAGCGATACACATAGGCATATAAGCATAGAACACCAAATCGAGCAATTATTTAGGTAAAGTATACAACTACGTTTGTGGTTTAAGATTCAAATATAAAGCATTTTGTTGAATAAGTATGAAATGTCACCCCCAAAATAAAAGATGGAAAATGGGGTATGAAGTACTCACCTTCAAGTTGTAAACTTGAAAGATGATAATTTGGAGATTTGTCGGAACGACGAGTTTAACGCACAATGCCTAAAAAGAAAAGAAGTCTTGAATTTAGAAAGGTTGTCTTGAAGGTCTTTAAACAAAATAAATGTTGAGAAATGTAAATAATTAAAGTTCAAGGTTTAAAATGTCTCTATTTAAGAATTTATAATAATAACCCTTTAAAAATGTAAGTTTGCTCGAAACCGGGTTAAAGTATCTAACCTTAATATTTACTCAACCTATGTTAAGTAATAAGGTGGGTAAAATGCAAGAATGCATATCCCTTTGGAATAAAGATACTAAAACGGGTTTTTTTTATCGAGTGTTCGGGTTGTCGGTTCGGGTCTTGATAATTGGTCAAACCCAAAGTCAAATTTCCAAAATATTGAATGTTATGAGATAACTCAATAAAATTTAATAAGACTTAACCAAGTATGTAGTTCCATTGTTTTAGAACTAACAACGCACGTTAAGCGAGTGTTTGGTTTTGTCGGTCCAAACTTTGTTATGAGATCAAGTTGGATCCAACATTTCCAAGTACTTAAGAAAATATTTAAAAATCAATTTGTAACTATTTTTAAAGAAATATACAAGTCTTGATGGCTAAAAAAAAGAAAAAAAAAACACACTTGTGTGTCTTAAGCGAGCAAGAATTGGTTTGGTTCGGTTTCCATCTTACAACAAGTTCATAGATGGTTTCCATATGTCCAAACACTAAATAACTTGTATAATAATGTACAAATAAAAAAATACCAAAAGTTAACAATAAAGTCTTTAAACAAAAGTTCGGATCGTGTTTCGGGTTAAGACCGAGGTAAGATTCTACAAACCCATAACCATAGAATTTGTAAAAATGATTTTAGAAACTTAGATCTAACACTATGTATGTTTAAACAAACAAAACTAGTAACAAAGTTCGGTTTACGGTTTAGAGCTATTTACGGTTAAACCGAAGCATAGACTTTTAAAAACCCATAAACATGGAACTTGTAAACATGACCAACAAACTAAAATAAGCAAGATTAATATGTATGAACAAGTTATATAGATGTATATATATCAAGGACACGAAGTCTTCCATGAAGCCTTGCCTTATGGGGTCCGAAACCTCACCGACCGGAATCGGAGAAGTAACTACCAAAGGTAAAGAAGGGGTGTATATTATATATATGTTGCACAACCATAAACAAGTATTAATAAGGCTACATAAACTAATTAAGATGAAAGACCAAAATCCTTCAAGAACACTTAAGAAGATAACCTTGAATCTTTGATGTTTGAGAGAGTTTTTTTTTTTGGAGTTGTAGCAAGGGAAAATGAAGAGGAAAGGTGGTGTATATATAGGGTAATGTTGGTGGTCAAATATGGGTGTGAGACACAAGAGTTTTCATGCAAAATGGATCAAGACAAAAACACAAAACAACAAAAAAATAAATAAATAATAAATAAATAAATAAAAATAAAAATAGGATGTTTTCAAGACCCAACAAGTGTGAAACAATATTGTAACATAAATCTATCATTTTGATTATAACATAAGCTTCAGTTTACAAATCGGGTCGGTTTACATAATAAACAAATACAAAAACGAATACAAACAAGACCCGAAATTGACGAATGTCACAATATATTTAAACGTTTATTATTATAATAGGTCTCAATTCATATTTATTTAAATTAATTATTCATAAACCCGATTTTATGACAAACAATGATTCTTATAATTGAATAATAATAATAATATTTAGAGAGCAATCGTTCAATCCATAACGTACCCAATCATGAATATAATTCAAATCCTTTCGAAATCCTAAGTTCGTTATACGTATTGTATCTTTTATAATTCGCTCATAATATTATTTAATTAGGATTCTTGTCGATAATTCTCGAAGAGTGTGATTATCGTTTCTTGTTGTATTCATTCTCGTTTGGCTTACTCGATCAGGTGAGTTTGATCATTCCCCTTTTTATATACTGTTTTCAAACGTTTTTGGGACATATGCGTACTTATTCATATTTTCTATCGTATATATATCTCAAACAAACGCAAACGTGATCATTGTGTGTTGTATCAATTAAATGCTATTTGCTAATTGCTATTTGTTTAAGTGTGTTTGTATTATATCAAGTCTTTGATTCTCACTAGTATGATTATACGAACGTCTTAGGAACCGGAGCCCGATTCGCTTGGCGAAGGTAGACCGACAATTTTAGTCATTGTAATCAATGCCCGATTCGCTTGGCAACGATTCATTGGCACACTAGCACGATTTGGTTATATACATGAATTGTTATGATTTGATTGATTACTATCACATGGTTGGTTTGCGCATTTATCATTTATCAATTATCTATCATATATATATATATATATATATATATATATATATATATATTTTTGTTGTGACAAAATTGGTGATCATCTCACTCAACATGTGTTGTTGACAAACTTCATTTTCTACGCATATGCAGGTTGTTTGTATTGAAGATTGAAGTTGGACACGTAGACAAGACTTTAGGATATAATCAAGATCAACATTATTTGAGCTTATATTCATATTTGTAAATTGTTTGTTATGATTAGACAATGTGTGTATTATTTGAATAAAATAATAGATATTGTCACATTTTATATATGATAGTATCTTCGAGCTGTGTGCAATCAGATCGTGCCCCGACATTTCCGCCTTAGGTTGGGGTGTGACAGTAGTTATATTTAAAAAATTAAGAAAACATTAATTATATTAAAAATAAAATCTACGTCACCACTCCACATCAACTTAAAGAAAGGATAAAAATATTTCCTAATTGAAAAAAAAATGCTAAAAGAACATGTTAAAACATATAATTTAACTAAAATATGATGTTTGAGTTTAATTGAAACATTTTTTAAACTTGAATGAATTAATTGAAACCTTTTTAAGACTTGGTTATTATTCTATAAAGTTTTTTCTAACTTTTCATTTTGATAATATTATTGGCCAGTGAAATATTATTATTATATTATTATTATTATTATTATTATTATTATTAAACTACCAACAAAGCCCGGTCACCCAAGACCCATTGGCAAAAGCCCACAAGAAAATGTTATTATTATTATTTTTGTTCTTGTCAAGTAATAGATGTGCATATAAGTTAACGGTACCCATTTTGGATTTTCAAAGTACTGCCTTCTTTTTTCAATGTTTTTAAAGGTAAAAGTGATGTTACTGATTTTAAAAGCATGGTTATAATGTTATGTCTCATGCGGAAAAAAATTTGTATAGAATCCATCCTCTAGTTTCAAATTTGGTTACATGTAATGCAGGTTAAGTTTCAAATTTCCATACATGTAGGGTAAGTTAGAAGTCTTTAAATACCCGGTTTTATTTTCTTTGCACGTATCCAGTTTTAATAATATTTAGTTTAAGCCCTTATGTTCGTTTAAATGTTTAATCGTCCATTGTTGATGGTTTACGGGCATGGGTCCACCTTGACTCTGCCCACAACAGGTATAACTAAGCTTCTATGTTTCTTGTTCTGAGCTATGATCTGAGATGATTGTATGTATGGTAAATTTTAGTTATTATATGTATGCTTTTAGTATACTAATTTTCTTCTTCTGATGCATGGTGATATGCCGTGCGATATTGGGAAATATGGAACTTGGATCTAAACAGTTTTATCCAAATGAATGATTGCTTTGACAGTGGAGTTGATAATCTGGATAATCCAAATTATTATGTTGTTTGGAACATGAATATGAATACCCATATCTATCCTGCAATCTTCGCTTCATTTCGAGATGTCTCCAAGTGCTGATGGTGTTACAATTTATGGTATTTAGATTAAAAACATTTGTTTGTATGACCAAACCCGATCCGACTTGAGCCATACTTCACAAATGTACTTTTGTTGATTTTATAAAATTTAGTTTGATTATCTTTTTAATATGGCCCGGCCCAAAATGGACCGAAAAAATTATTATATAGCAATAGACAAATAACCCCAACAGATTTTCAGCACCTTTGAAAAAAAAAATAATTTGGGTCTGCTGGTGCATATGAACCAGAAAAAAAAAAACAAATTGAAAATGAATCTTTAGATCAAAAGGCATTAGTCTCTGATTCCCAACTGTTGAAATCAGCCTCCTAACAAACTCTTCTCGACTCATTTTTTTACCCTGCAAAAACATCACAGAATAGTAAGCAATTAGCGCATTTAAAACATAACGCATACTAGCGCAGATCAGCATACCTTAAACGACTCATACATGGTTTGCACTTGCTGCAATTCACTTGGAGATGCTTTACCTGCAATTGCTTTTAAAAACTTTGAGAAACGCATTCCACGAGATCTTGAGGTGCTTGATCCAACGGTGGTCCCTCACGGTTTCCCTTGAGGACAAATCAGCCATGCTTCCATATAAGATAAGGTTCCCTGTATAATGACAATAGTTGTGAAAAGAATATTAGAGAGAGCGTAAATTACTAAAACCCCGCTTAAGGATGCAAGCATCACTCTCCTCAGCAAATGGTGGTGGAGATTTAAGAACGAACCAAATGCTTTTTGGAGAAAGGTAATCAATGCACTCATCTAATAAATCATGGATGATTCTCCCTCATGCGAAAAACTAGACTGGTACATGGAACGCGATTCCAAAATCAGAAAATTCTCTCTGAACTTGTAATATTAATATATGTTAAATCTCTTCAAAGGGATTGGAGTGAGAGATCAAACTCGGTTTTGGTTGGACCCTTGGTTGTCTCTTGAACCTTTATGTGTAACTTTCCCTCGTCTTTTTATTTTATGAAAAAGATAAAACACGTTTGGTGCGCGCGTGTTAAAAAAAAACTTTTTATAATCTTCACATAAACTCCTTTCCAAATTTCAATTTCAATAATCTTCCATCCAAAATTTCGATTTCCAGAAACGACACTTTCCTAAACTTAATTAACTTATGAAAGAAAAATTATTTACCTAAACCACAATAAATGTCACACCCCGACCATGACGGAAACGTCGGGGCACAACCGATTGTTCATCGCACACGACACTATTAGACAATATTTAATCAACTCATTTAAATTCATAAAAACACAAAGAGTCACATAACTTGTTCATACAATAACCGAATTCAAATCATAGTAAATAATATATTGTTCGTTTTGCTAATATCCTAATAGTCTCGATAACGTTTTTTTTTCTTCAAGTCCTCGAGTCAACCTAAAGTCAAACCTGAAACATTGCATAAATAGATTTTGTCAACACAAAGGTTGGTGAGCAATTTCATAGTTTTTGAACAATAGATATATAATATGAAATTCCACAACTTGTATACAAAACAATAAATAATAACAACAATTTATATAAATGAAATCGTTAATAAGAATACATTAACGACACCTTTCTATAAGGGGATGCCAAATATATTCGGATTTTGTATGAAATCGTTAATAAGAATACATTAACGACACCTTTCTATAAGGGGATGCCAGATATACTCGGATTTATGAATCAACCATCCAAAAGCGGTAAACACACTAGGACTTAAGCATATAAGCATATAATCACCAAATCGAGCATTTATTTAAGTGAAGTATACAATAAAGTTTGTGGTTTAAGACTCAAGTATAAATCATTTGGATTTGAATAAGTTTGCAATGTCACCCCCAAAATATAAAAGAGTGAAAACGAGGGATGAAAGTACTCACGTTCAAGTAATAAACTTGAAAGATTTGATGATTTGGAGATTAACCGGAACGATGACTTTAACGAATGAAGCCTAAAGGAGAAGAAGTCTTGTATTAGAAAAGTTGTCTTGGAAGTCTTTCAACGAAAATAAATGATAAGAAATGTAAACAATTTAAAGTTTAAGGTTTAAAATGTAAATATTTAAGAAATTATAATAATAGTCCTTTAAAAATGTAAGTTTGCTCGAAACCGGGTTAAAGTATCTAGCCCTTAATTTTACTCAACCTATGTTAAGTAATAAGGTGTGTAAAAATGCAAGAAAGCAAGTCCCTTTATAATATAGATACTAAAACGGGTTTTAACGAATGTTCGGGTAGTCGGTTCTGGTCTTGGTGACTTGACCAAACCCAAAGTCAACTTTCCCAAAATAATCAATTTATGAGATAACTTAATAAATCTTAAAGAGACTTAACCAAGTATGTAGTTCTTATTGTTTTAGAACTAACAACGTCCGTTAAGCGAGTGTTCGGTTTAGTCGGTCAAAACTTTGTTATAGGATCAAGTTGGATTCAACATTCCGAGTACTTTGTGAAAATAATTAAAATCAGTTTATAAAGTATTTTTAAAGAAGTATATAAGCTTTAATGGTTAAAAACACGCTTGTGTGTCTTAAGTGAGTAAACTTGGTTTAGTTCGGTTTGGTTCGGTTTTTATCTTGGAATAAGGCCAAGAATGGTTACCACATGTCCAAACATCATAGAACTTGTAAAATAATTTATAAATAATAATACCAAAGTCTTACATAAAAAAAGTCAACAACAAAGTCTTTAAACGAAAGTTCGGTTTCCGGTTCGGATCTTGTTTCGGGATAAGACCGAGGTTAGATTCTACAAACCCATAACCATGGAACTAATTAAAATGATTTTAGAAACTCAAATCTTACATAAAACATGTTTATACAACTATTTAAACAAACTAGTAAACAAGAGTTCGGCTTCCAGTTTGGAGCTATTTATGGAATAACCGAGGCTAGTCTCTACAAACCCATAACCATGGAACTCAAAATGTAAAATAAAACTAAGATGAGCAGAAGTTAAACAAGTATAACTAGTTTGATAGTTAGATGCGGAAAATATATATAATCAAGGACTACTACGAGTCCTCCATGTAGCTTTGTCTTATGGGCCGGACACTTAACCGACCGAGACCGGAGAAATGCCCACCGAAGGTACAAAGGGTGCTATTATATATATGTTGTATAACAATCTTCAAGTATAAATAAGTGTTAACAAGTTATTTATAATGTAAGACTATGGTCAGTTTGACTTTGGAAAGTCAAACTGCCAAAAAAAATATGAAAAACACCTTTGAATGCTTGAGAATTGGAAGAGAAAGAGATGAATGAGCAAGGATTAATGAAGGGGATAGGAGTGTATATATAGAGTGGGTTGAAAGGGTCAAGCATGGGGTGTGATTTCAAGGTTTGCATGCAAGAGGGGTCAAGACAAGTCACAAAACAACAAAAAAATAAAAAAAATGGGCTGCTGGTCTGCTGCTGGTCAGCACGTCGGTTCGAGTCCGGAAGTTCGTTTTTGATGTATCTTGAGCGTTTCAAATCCGTTTTCGAATCCGTAAAGAGGGTTTTTCAAATTAGACAAGCGGGAATGTTTTAGTAACATAAAATCCAATATTTTATATATTTGAAATGTTCGGATATAAATCGGGTCGGTTTACAACATAAAAACAACTACAAAATAAATACAATTTGACCCGAAATCGAGGATTGTCACAATAAACACCCACATTTTATGTATATACATAGACCTAGTGAAAATATCTGCAAGCCGGTGAGCTGAGGGGACATGTAACACACAAATCTGACCAATTGTAACATATTCCCTCACAAATTCCATATGTTTTGTTCTTTGATGTTTTACAAGGTTTGATGTTATATACAAGACACTACTACCGTTGCCACAAAATACAACAATGGCGTGAATCGTGGGATAGTGTGTAGTATAGCATTGGCAACGCCGTTATATTCAACTTCCATGTTGGATCGAGAGACAATGTGGTGGCATTTGAAAGACAAAGAACCCAAATTAATTCTAAGGAAGACATAGAACCTTCAAATAGACCATCAAAAGTCAGGATCTTAAATCTTTCTCAGTATCATACCGCATAACACAATATTTATCAACTACAATATGATTTGGATTATCCGGATTATCAACTAGACCGTCAAATCAATCAATCAGTCATCACTTGGATAACATTGTTTAGATCCATGTGAAATAATTCCGTATTTTCCAATATCAGACCAACCAATTAACACCAAGCATTTTTAAGCCTTTTTTGTCAACATCACAAATATTAGCAGTCTAATCTTAAAATCCTACAAAAGCATATATAGAATAACTCAAGAAAGGGATATATTGTTTCATAACAACTACTCAAAAGATTTATTAGAATCCAACATAAGTAAGGGAATCTATCATATGCTCATCATGTAAGATCTTAAATTAGCCAAGAAACATAAAAGCTTATTTCTACTTGTTGCGGGCAAGTCAACAGCCATTCCTACAAAACTTTTGTCTAGTTCCAACATGCTTCTCAAAACGGTGTAGCCTAGATTCCCTAGTATCACCAGAACTTCTTGACAAGTTTTATAAAAAAAAATATGGATTTTTAAAAGCTGGTATAATTAACATCAAGAATGCTCAGGTGATATAATCGAATCAAGGCAACAACTCTTGGAGAAACAAGTTGAAATTAGATAAAAGTTTAGTGGTAATATGCAAATTAATGTGAAAAATGCATGGTTTGCATCTTGTGACATCCCTCGATTTCAGGTCAAATTGTATTTGTTTTTATGTTGTAAACCGACCCGATTTATATCCCGAACATTTTAAATATATAAAATATTGGATTTTATGTTACTAAAACAGTCCCGCTTGTTTAATTTGAAAAACCCCTTTTACTGATTCGAAAACGGACTTAAAACGCTCAAGATACATCAAAAACGAACTTCCGGACGCGAACCGACGTGCTGACCAGCAGCAGATTAGCAGCAGCCCCATTTTTGTTTTTTTTTTTTTGTTGTTTTGTGACTTGTCTTGACCCCTCTTGCATGCAAACCTTGATATCACACCCCATGCTTGACCCTTTCAACCCACCCTATATATACACCTCTATCCCCTTCATTAATCCTTGCTCATTCATCTCTTTCTCTTCCAATTCTCAAGCATTCAAAGGTGTTCTTCATATTTTTTTGGCAGTTTGACTTTCTAAAGTCAAACTGACCATAGTCTTACATTATAATCAACTTGTTAACATTTATTTATACTTGAAGATTGTTATACAACATATATATAATAGCACCCTTTGTACCTTCGGTGGGCATTTCTCCCGTCTCGGTCGATTAAGTGTCCGGCCCATAAAACAAAGCTACATGGAGGACTCGTAGTAGTCCTTGATTATATATATTTTCCGCATCTAACTATCAAACTTGTTATACTTGTTTAACTTCTGCTCATCTTAGTTTTATTTTACATTTTGAGTTCCATGGTTATGGGTTTGTAGAGACTAGCCTCGGTTATTCCGTAAATAGCTCTAAACTGGAAGCCGAACTCTTGTTTACTAGTTTGTTTAAATAGTTGTATAAACATGTTTTATGTAAGATTTGAGTTTCTAAAATCATTTTAATTAGTTCCATGGTTATGGGTCTTATCCCGAAACAAGATCCAAACCGGAAACCGAACTTTCGTTTAAAGACTTTGTTGTTGACTTTTTGTATGTAAGACTTTGGTATTATTATTTATAAATTATTTTACAAGTTCTATGATGTTTGGACATGTGGTAACCATTCTTGGCCTTATTCCAAGATAAAAACCGAACCAAACCGAACTAAACCAAGTTTACTCACTTAAGACACACAAGCGTGTTTTTAACCATTAAAGCTTATATACTTCTTTAAAAATACTTTATAAACTGATTTTAATTATTTTCACAAAGTACTCGGAATGTTGAATCCAACTTGATCCTATAACAAAGTTTTGACCGACTAAACCGAACACTCGCTTAACGGACGTTGTTAGTTCTAAAACAATAAGAACTACATACTTGGTTAAGTCTCCTTAAGATTTATTGAGTTATCTCATAAATTGATTATTTTTGGAAAGTTGACTTTGGATTTGGTCAAGTCACCAAGACCAGAACCGACTACCCGAACATTCGTTAAAACCCGTTTTAGTATCTATATTATAAAGGGACTTGCTTTCTTGTATTTTTACACACCTTATTACTTAACATAGGTTGAGTAAAATTAAGGGCTAGATACTTTAACCCGGTTTCGAGCAAACTTACATTTTTAAAGGACTATTATTATAATTTCTTAAATATTTACATTTTAAACCTTAAACTTTAAATTGTTAACATTTCTTATCATTTATTTTCGTTTAAAGACTTCCAAGACAACTTTTCTAATACAAGACTTCTTCTCCTTTAGGCTTCGTTCGTTAAACTCATCGTTCCGGTTAATCTCCAAATCATCAAATCTTTCAAGTTCATTACTTGAACGTGAGTACTTTCATCCCCCGTTTTCACTCTTTTATATTTTGGGGGTGACATTGCAAACTTATTCAAATCCAAATGATTTATACTTGAGTCTTAAACCACAAACTTTATTATATACTTCACTTAAATAAATGCTCGATTTGGTGATTATATGCTTATATGCTTAAGTCCTAATGTGTTTACCGCTTTTGGATGGTTGATTCATAAATCCGAGTATATCTGGCATCCCCTTATAGAAAGGTGTCGTTAATGTATTCTTATTAACGATTTCATACAAAATCCGAGTAAATTTGGCATCCCCTTATAGAAAGGTGTCGTTAATGTATTCTTATTAACGATTTCATTTATCTAAATTGTTGCTATTATTTATTGTTTTGTATACAAGTTGTGGAATTTCATATTATATATCTATTGTTCAAAAACTATGAAATTGTTCACCAACCTTTGTGTTGACAAAATCTATTTATGCAATGTTACAGGTTTGGCTTTAGGTTGACTCGAGGACTTGAAGAAAAAAACGTTATCGAGGCTATTAGGATATTAACAAAACGAACATTATATTATTTACTATGATTTGAATTCGGTTATTGTATAAACAAGTTATGTGACTCTTTGTGTTTTTATGAATTTAAATGAGTTGATTAAATATTGTCACTTAATATTGTCGTGTGCGATGAACAATCGGTTGCGCTCCGACGTTTCCGTCATGGTCGGGGTGTGACACATCTTCCCCGCTGGCCTTTTTAATCAATTGACAAACTCAGGGTGAACCCTCCATTCAAATGAATATCTTAAAAGACAATATTTATTTAAAAATAAAACAATATAATCTAAATGCCATGATATTAATTCTCCGATAAGATTTGTGTAAGCGGGTCTGGAATTTTATTATATAGAGGGGAAAAACTATGCTAAGCTAACTAGGATTGCTCAATATTTAAATCAAACCCAAAATGTTCAATTCGAACCAAATTCGTATTCCATATTCAAATTTGTTTTTTTTTTAATTATTTGAATTCAAATACGAATTTGTGATTTTGATTTGATTCGAAATTCGAATTATGCATTTTATTGTTATTTTTATTTTATATATACACACATAATTATATTATACAGGGTTAGGTTTAAATAAGAAGTTTGATTTTCCTAAGAAGGTTAGGAAAGAGGGTATTTTAGTCTTAACACTTTAATATCAAAACTCACTTACTTTAATCTTAAAACCCACTTAAATTAATTTCAAAAACTCACTTACATAAAACCTACTTACATCTTCACTCATCTCCTACAACCACCACCACTCCACAGCCCACCGCCACCACAACCGTCACCCGCCGCCGCCACCTCGCCGGAAAAGTCTGAAAATTTTGCCAGAAAATTTTACTGGAAAAGTCGTCGGAAAGTCACCGGAAAACAATCCCCAAGAAATTTCGCCAGAAAAATCGCCAAAAAATTCACCGAAAAGTCGCTTGAAAAAAGTCACCGGAAAACGGGCGCCGAAAAAAACACAATGGAAAACACTATGAAAAACACAATGGAAACAAACACTATGAAAAAAAACACAATGATAAAAACACAATTGTATGGCACAATGTAAAAAACACAATGGAAAAAAACATAATGAGAAAAAAAAAACACAATGATAAATACAATTGTATAACACAATTTTGTAAAACACAATAAGTAAAAAACACACTAATTTTTTTAAAAATTTTATATAACAATATGGTACTCATATAAAAGATAAAAAAACACTCGTTATTATGGTGAATTTGTTTTTCAATAAAAACATTGTAAAAAAAGTTATGGACGTTTAAAAATGATGAAAGAATTTGGCATGTGCCTTGCATGTGGAGAGAGAAATTCAAGAAATGTATTATTTCTTTTATACCCTTTCCCTTATTTTCACACATGATTTCCCCATAAACTAATCTCAACCCTCCGTGTTTAAAATCAATAGACAAGATTATTTCTTATCCTTCCAACAAAAACTATACTTCCTATTATAACCTAACCCATATTATACATATATATATATATATATATAAATAGACTCACAATACTTTAGGGGTGACATTAGTGGCTCAATGAAGGAAGACTAGATCTTTGTGATCTCTAGTTCGATCCTGAGGGCGTCGGGATTTTACCACCAGTGGGTCTTCGGACGGATGGATTTTCCTCGTAATTGGAGATAACTTGGAGGCGCTTAAGGGCACCGTACAACTGGGTTGATCCAGCTGGCAGTGGCCTTTTACCATTGATTCACCCTGTACAGAGTAACTAGGCATTCTATGTTTGTTGGTTGTTAAAAAATAAACTCACAAAGTCACAGTTACCAAAAAGAGCTTATAATATAGGACTTTAAATTCTGACATTTAATATTAAATCTAATGATCAACACAAACAATTACGTGTAAAATTTAAAATCATAATCTAGTAATCAGCTTTAAGTTTATGTACTTGAGTTCTAGTTCATTTAGTTTGCTCCTTCACTTAATGGTTTGTTATTTGATGTTGATTTCTAGAATAGTTTGTCACTAAGAGTGTTCAACTTCGAAATGAACTAAAAAATAAAGAAATTTGGTTTGATGGGGTCACATTCATTAGTAAATTTAAATCCATCTTTGAAATTTTAATTACTCAAATTTGGAATCGAATTCGAATGTAATTTCAAAAAACTAACGGATAAGAAAATCATGATTCTACTACTATATAGTAATTTAAACTTATTAATGTTATTTGTCTATAAGAGAACTCATGAAAATAGTCATTCTTACTTTGATGGGATGATAAGATTATAACAAGAGATAAATGGTTCAATCTCTATAGAGGCTAACAATAGGCTGTTAAAAAAAATTAACTAAAATAATGTCCCTATTAATGATGCTAAATGGATTGGCCTATAAACGGTTTTTTTTGCGTTGACTTTGATGACAAAGAGAACTATTATGTTTCCTATAGAATTGGACCATCACATGAACGTGTTGGGCGAATGTCACTTCTACTTTTTCTCAGTCTTTGAATTTTTTTTTTTTAAATTGGTTTTTATCAAAAGTGAAAGCAATAGGAAACATAAATGGTTAGATTATTGGTAGAGAATATCATGATTAAGCAAAAGGCAAATATGCTCACTCAATCAGTTGTTTCTCGAGATTGGTAGGACAGTGAATTTAACTATTCCCTATCAAAGCCGTCGATAGTAGGTTCCTACTAATTATTTGTTTGATGTAACTTTAGGCTATTATTAGTGACCATGTCTATTAATCAGGTAGTTAACTTTAACTAATAATAAATTTTCGCAAACAGGGTCAGGTGTATATAACTCAAATCGGCATACAAGTACACAAAACACAAATGGTTCCTCAGCAAAGAATGACCATATCCTTATCCCAGATATAATCGCATATAGAAGTGATGGTTTTGAGAAGTGTGGGTACCGGCGCATGCGTTAGGAATTATTTGCAAATGTGGAAGAAAAACATCACGTATTTATTTATCCAAAAGGTCTGTCTGGCTATGCAAATAGAAGTGGTTTTCGGGATTTTGGAAGACTGCCGAGTTGGATCTGGGAACGGACCGAATCAATGAACATGTTGACAAGCCTCATACGACACACGGATACCAATAAGATAAATCTGAGAACTCCAGTCAACATGTCAAGTGGATGGAATAAAAAGTCTTTCATGTTGCATTCTAAACTCCTATAATAAGGTAACATAAAAGATAAAAGAGAACAATTAAGCACATTATACCCACAGCACATGCATAATTACACAACTTATATAAAGAATTGTGCATTTAATTTAAAAAAACGTCAAATATTTACACACAAAAAAAAATGTAGTAAGAGTATACCGAAACGAAGGGGATAAAATGCTTGGTTTTATGGTCGAATTTGTTTGCAAAAAATTATTTTTGCATAAAAATGCTAGTGTCAAACAAAATGTGGTAACTTGACCAAATAACAATAATAATTATACCAATTTTACACATCTGGTCATTTTGCAATATGTGAGTCTCCAAAACAAAGTTTCACTGATAGTTTAACCAATATGTTATGACTGTCCTAAAGTTCATCAGTGTGAAGTCAAAAAAAAAAAGGATTCCATTGTAAAATCAAGACTGGTTTGACCTGATCTGACCCAGAAAACAAATGATCAACAAAACACCAACCACTTCTCGCAATATCAGTAGCAGAAAAAAAAAAGGCAAAACAAATTGGGTGACCTCAATGGCACTTGAATTGGCCTATAAAAAGAAGTTTTATTATCGTCTTACGTTTATCCCAATCAAAACACAAGCAAAAGGTCTTTTAAAAAAAATACCAATCTAATTTAACATTCAAACACCAAAAGCTTAAAACTTTATGGAACTTTTCCCACCTCAATTTCTTCATATCGCTTCTAACTTACGATGCCTTGTTAAATAGTAATGCTGCTGCAAAAACAAGGATTGATGAACCAACAAATTCAACTTCGGAATTACAAATTTACAAGACCTAAAAGAAATGGGTAGCAAAAATGAAAATCTTATTACCAATTGACTTAAGCTCTGGAGGAATGAAGGCTGGATATTGTAGACCTTAATATCTGATCCCCAACTATTGACCTCAACTTCGTAACAAACTCTTCCCTGCTCGTTTTCTGTCCCTACAAAAACACCAGTAAAGAAGTAAGCAAATTACTTCACACACTACACAAAACTAGTATAAGTTGTGCCAGCATACCCTAAGAGACTCGTAGAAAATATGCACTAGCTTCATATCGTCTGGAGATACTTTATCTGAAAGGGCTTCAAATAGCTTTGAGAAAGGCATCCATGGTGATTTGGGAGCCATAGAGGTTCTTGATCCAACACTCGGCACATTTTCCACAGGCATGTTACCCTAAGATGGAAGATAAGAAATAATAATAACCGCAAAAAACTATAATCTTAAACATCACCTACAAGATACGTTGAAAATATCACTTCTTTGAGCATATTATCACAAGAGAAAAACACACCAGTTTAGTAGGAGAAGAATCCATTTGCAACGGTCCCTGAGGATCTTGGGTTGTCACCCTTGATGACAAATCAACCCTACTTCCGTCTATTATCGGATTCCCTGTATTATTAAGCACAAGGTTCATAAAAGGATTAGATATATGGGTTTGTACTGTTTGTAGCATTACTAAAGACCTAGAGCTGTTACTTATAGCTTGAGTCTGCCAGATGTGAATTTATCTGAGTCTCGAATGACAAGTTGACAACATGCCTAATTGTAATTCTTCTCATTGTCCTAATTTTCACCTAATGATGCCACGGTTGTAGCCAACTGGTATCACAATTTTCCACGACAGTAGTTATCATGTTAAAAAAAGATTATAAATGACAGAAGTTGCAGTTGGTTTAGGAGAAGGCGTGAGCTACTAATACCTTCAGCAATTGGAGATATCTTGTAACTAACAGCATATTCAGGATAGATATGGGTATTCATATTCATGTTCCAAACAACATAATAATTTGGATTATCCAGATTATCAACTCCGCTGTCAAAGCAATCATCACTTGGATAAAACTGTTTAGATCCAGCTGAGACGAGTTCCATATTTCCCAATATCACACGGCATAACACCATGCATCTTATTCCTTTTTCGTCAACATCACAAATAGTACCACTGTAACCGCAACAAAATAATATATTAAATTACTACAAAAGAATTCATAGAATAAGTCTCAAATCATAGCTCAGAACAAGAAGCATAAAATCTTAATTGTACCTGTTGTGGGCAGCGTCAACAGCTGTAAGGTGGACCCCATACCCATACCTTCCAAGTTTTGGCCCATCATGTCCGAGCCCATAAACTGCAGTGCTAGAAGGTGTATCTGTGGACGATGCAAACCAAGCATAGTTCACATTTGCATCACCACGAAGCTTTTGTGTAATTTCAACTTGCTTCTCAAAAAGCTCTAGCTTTGATTCCAAAATATCACCAGAACATTTCTTGACATCAATTACATCAGCTTTTAAAGCCGGACTAATGCCCTTGATAAACATATTTCCGACAGTTTTTGCATCTAGGTGTTTGCAACTATCATTTAAGTTGTGATTAAGTTTGACCCTCTTAATATTTGACTCATGGACATCAGACTCGTCCATGCATTCCTCAAGATTATTGTTATTTAATCCACATAAATCAATCTCGACATGCAACTTAATTTCAGGAGTCGTAGAAGACTCTAATTCAACAAGTTCTATATCATTTTGTGCCTCAGACTTATTTGCTTGATGACTTTCAAAACTAGTATATGTTTCAGGGAAAAAACAACTACCTGTGTCATCAATCCAAGCTAAAGGTTTCTGTACACCAGTAATCAAATCTACTTCGATCATATGTAAGATATCTAAAATGAAATGACGTCCATCAATATTCACTTCAATAGCTGACTTCTTTGTTAAGAAATCTTCTCTAACCAAGTCAATAACATCTTGGGAATAATTATTCCATTGACCATCTTGAGAAAAAAGCAAACGTTGAGGTACTCCAGTTTTCATAAAATTTAAGTAGTTCTTGAGTGAAATTTTTCTAGAAGAGAAGCATTTCGACTTGCAGCTTTCATCCCTTTTTCTCTTTCCGGTCTGGTTCAATACTGGGTTGGGCCTCACAGCCAAAGCCCGAGTACAGGCTTTAACTATTTGAGATGCACGTTTCCTTTTAGGATCAACAATAACTCTACTACCACGGTCTGTTACTTTAACCCACTTTGATGCCATTTTTATCTACAAACTTAAAAACTGTACTTACTCTAGTCAACCTACCTAGATTAATATAAATACTCAAAACAAGGCGTTGAAGAAACTGAAAGTCCTGCATGAAGAAAAATAACAATCAGGCGGCATCCAATTAATTACAAACCACAATAAGACCCCATTACTTAAATGCAAATCTTTTTGCAAGTCAATAACAAAAAAAGGCCAAAAAATGGCAGATGAAAAGTAGAGATCATTTAAATAGCAATGATTCTAGAGAGCAAGCCATAATACATAAATTAGAGTCCATTAGCCTGAACTCTGAAGTAATGTGTAGGACAACATTAAACATCATGAACATTTACTAACCCGAAACCAAATACCAGAAAATAATAATATAAATAAACTCCTCAATATTAAATTCAATTTTCCCATGATATATGAAAACAGTATGAAATCAAGGAAGCCAACGTGCTTAACAGAAATAGCGTTCTCACACTTACCTAATCTAGCATGCAGTAAAGTGCCTATCGTAAATACTTCCTGATTTTATAAGGCATAAAAATTCCTTACCGAAAATCTTTATCAGAAAACTAACGCTTATTCGTAAATACACCATGCACAGGCTTATTAATATTGGCCAAACGATAACAATCTTACTGTAGAAGACAAGGAGGTTATTATTTATGGAATGTATGACAATCTTATTATTAACTAGATATCTATCTAGAATTATTATCTCCCATCAGTTAATAGCTCAACTAAGACTAGAATAATCTTCATTTATTTATTTTATTTCCTCAAATTAAGTTTCCAAGTACGAGAGCAACACATAGTATTCTGCATTACTAACATAAATTAAAGTGTCTAGCGGACGATAGTGACAAGCTACCTAGACTACGTAGCGATAGCTATGAAATAGCAGGCGCTACTTCTAGTTTAGCAATACACTAGAAAAAAATTTTAGAAATACTTTCCATGTGTATTTTATCAAAATTCCGTTAAATATGGAAAAAAATATGTTTCTTTTTTCAATCCTGAAACAAAAAACCCTAAATACGCTTCCTTTTTAATCGCTATCTATATTTATCCCCCAAAAAAACCTAAAATACGCTATTTTTTCACTATGGAGGCGCCAAAATCAGATTGCGACATATTGCCGCTTCGCTATGCTATTCACTATAGCGGGCGCTATGCTCGCTATTAACTATGCTAAGAGCTTAAAGTTTTCCTTCTTTAATCCCAGCTCCATGGGTAATAAAGAGACACAACAGTATTCTCAATCCTCAATTTATTTTTAACAGCATGTTCCGTGGAAATTGCAATAACATAATAGTTATCCCGCCACAAAATTCCAAACATACCTTAACTATCTACATGTGTTGTTTCTGCTACATCAAATCTCATGTGTGCATACCATACAAATAGACTTTATTAAGTAATAAACTCAAAAGTGTCAAAAGTCAGGTTTCAAGAACGCATGTGAAGATGTTATTTGTGAAAAAATTAAGTGTATGTTGAAATCATAATATAAATCAACTTTTGTATCCTCAAGAAAATCCTGCAAATAAAAGATTGCCAGTTCAAAAATATACATAAAAAATTGTTCTTAAAATATTCAATCAAATGCAACATCACTCTTTTGCAGGAACAAAAGCTAACGCTAGCTATAGAAACTGGAAATAGAATTGAAAAAAAAAAACAAAAAACTCTACTGTAATCAAAACATAGTTGAAAAAAATATTAACTTGAGCATGTTATAAGACAACATTAACATCATTCACTGTAGTTAAGAAAACATACCAATTTTAAAAACCGGCTTCACTTCTGCAAAATGTGTCCATTTCCCGTCCATCGCTTGAGGTCGACAAATTCCTAACCCTATCATTAAGTAATTACAGCTCTAACAAGTACTACACTAAAACACAGAAAATCTGTCAGAGCTTGTAAAAACACACAGTGAAAGAGCACCGCATCTTATCCATGAAAAACTATATGTCATACATCATCATCCACATGAAATTAAATCATTTCTCAGCAAAAAAACATGAAAATTTATATTATTTGGACAAATTCTCACATTATTTAACAAAACACAAATGTTTAATTCATTCAGTGCCCGTTGAGGTGCAGCTGGAAAGTCTGCGTATGCAGTTTCCGTGACTCGAATTTTGTGAATTAGGTGTTCCAACTTCAAAGGCACGAATCACAAGTGTGCATCTACTCTCAGAAATACTATTTTTTGAAAACCTAAAAGCATGAATTATGAGGCTATTTACAATTCTTTATACCCTGTGCATATCTTTATCAAACATTTAGCATTTTGAATCATCATATATATTAATAAAACTCATAATTACAAAAAAAAAAAAAAAAAAAAAAAAAACAGTCACACACACATAAACATAATAAGCAACAAAAAATTAATAAACACCGATAAAATCCCAAAATTTCATCTTCCTAACCCTAGAAAAATATTATACCACATAATTGTTAACCAGACTGACTAATAAGCAACAATTCAACCTCTAATGCATACAACAAATCAAAAGGCATAATTAAAACTAACTTTACAGCAAAAACATCATATAATCAATTTAATCATATGTAATTTCAATAAACAATTCATATAGCAGATTTGTGACGGACCAAGCCAGATCCTTCAATCAAATCACTTACCAGCAAAATCGGATGAACAGTATCAATCAATCGATGGATCGAGTCTTAACTAAGCCGTCGAGAGTTGATGAACTACGGAATTATTATGAGAAGGTCAAAATTGACGAGGCTAACTATAAGTATATAAATATAAGAAGCTGGAAGGCAAGTGATTGATGGATGATATTCTATAAAATAATATGTGTGAAAGTAATTAATTAATTAATTAAATGTTGCTTGGCGAAAAAGCAACTGATGAGAGAGAAAACGACGGCGGCCTTGGCTTTACGATTTAGGGGTTATTCTTGTAGAAGAAGATGTGTTACACGACGTCGTTTTTGGAATACCTAAAATGGGCCGTTACGCTTACTTTTAAAAACGCCTAAATCATGTCAATTTTTTAATATTAAATCCTTCATAAAAATCTTCACCAATCACAAAAAGACGTGACTTTTCTTTTTTTTTTTTTTTTATTATTTTTCGATGTTTTATAGTACACAACAAATATTGAGTGATTTCTATAAAATATATTTTAAATATAGAGTGATATCTAGAAAATACATTTTTTCTTCAGGTTTTGGGTATAACGGGTGGTCTTGGTAAAGACCTTTCGGGTAGCCTTTGCCACTTGGCTACATAAGCATCGGTGATTCGAGTAAGCGCTTGACAGTGTTTCAAAGATATAGAAACTAATAAAAATATCGTTTAGCTTTAAGCATACGTAATCATAAATTAATGCTATCAAATCGCTTAAGACTGTTATTGTATCTTCAATTTTATAAGCATCTTAAATGCAAAGAATTTGGTAAAAATAAGAAAAATATGCAATGCGTTAACTGTGAAAACATTAAAGAATGTTTGTTAGCCGCTGCCTTTTTAATTTCTTTTAATTTTTTTTGCTTTTTCTCTTTCCTTTCTTTCTTTTCTTTTCTTTTCTTTTTAAATTGGAAAGAAAACATTTTCATCCGGCATACTCTTTATTTCTCCTTATTTTTGCTCCATCTGTTTTATTTTCTTTCGTTTAATGAAACTCGGGAATTTTATTTCTTTTCTTTTGTTAAAAAAAAGCCCTTGAATACAAAATTTTTTTTTCTTACCATACATTTCTTTTCCATCAATAAATGACTCGAAAACGCAGCGTAAAAGAATACCTTTTATATGGAGCCACTTAATAGATAAGGTTTTAGAATTATGCTAAATTATACATATGCTATCTCATAATCGGTCACATATTTTAATGATTGAGAATAAAATTGCCAAACTGCTCTAAATTATATACCTTTGTATAATTTTCTAATCTTTTACTTAATTTATATATCCTATTAAATTAAAAAGGTATTTGTTTATTATAACAAAGTAATTAAAATTTTATACATAGTTTTCTTCTAGTATAGAAAGTAATTTAATTTTGAGATATAACCTAACCCCCTAACCATAGTAATTCAGGGTCGGTTCTGGGTTCTTTTTTTGGTTTTTAGTCAACTCAAAAAACCCAAATTCTGGATAGTTTTGCTAATTCAATAAATTGATAAGGCGTATTTATTATTGCTTTAATTGTATATTCATGCTGTATCTAACAATTTTAATACTTATTTTATCTTAATTTTTTATAGGTGAAGACAATTATGTTGTTTTTTTTAATATTATTATTTTATCAGTCAAATACTCAAAACCCAATTAAACCAGCCTTTTAAAATCTGAACCCAAAAAACCATGTCAAATCCAGGTCAGGTTTGAGGTTTAACTTTACAAAACTCAAACCCAAAAAAAACCCTACCCAAGTTAAACGACACCTCCTCCGCCATAGTGCGAGCTAGGCCGAAATTTCAACCTGCTTGTGATACTGTCAAAAACCAGTGTTGCATGGGTACTTCTTCCCCTACAGTCCCAAGCCTGCTGCTATTATTATTATTATTATTATTATTATTATTATTTCTTTTAAATATTGTTGTTATATTATCACCCATTTATGTTGTAAATGCTGCAATTAGAGGCTTAGCATTCACAAGTTCTTCCCTATATTTTTTTTGAGAATCTTGTAGTGGAGAAAGAAAATATTATGTGAGAAAATTAAATTTGAGAATACGTTGTTTACATCGTATAATTTTTTAATATTTTTTGAAAGCGATTGTGAGTTGAGAAGATATAAAATATAATGATAAAAGTATAAAAATAATTATTTAATTTAAAACAAAAAAGTAGTAATTTTTATTATAATTATATAATATAGATATGAATTAGGCTGTGAATGTTACAATGGTAAAACATGGTGAGTGAATTGTACAATGCATCCTTTAATTTGATATTTTTTAAATATTTTTATTATTTTATTTAAGATGCAATTTTATTTTTCTAATAACCTTTGCACATTAAGTTTTTTAAAAATATAAGTACATGTTATATTGATAAATTTCGATATAAAAACGAAAATCATAATATACATATAGTATAAAGACTTTCGGGTCATAATAAATTTTAACACATGCTTAGATCAACATTTTATGGGATAAAAATATTTGTGCGTTACATACCAAGAAACGCACTTAAACACTCATCTAGAATTTAATGAAATTTGTTGGCTCCTAAGGCCCATTGGTATACCATAACATCAAGGCACTAAAGCTTAATAATTGACAAGGGTTAACGAGTGGTATGTCACTCCCTTCATGAATTAAGGGGCGTTAAAGGCGAGGTGGACTAGAATGTTAACGAGTTTTAACATCCACTACGCACACACAATAATTTAAGATAAAGAGAGGCAGAGGGGGGTTTCCTTACACTGTGTTCTTGAGTTTTAAAAATAGAGAGAAAAGAAAGGGTTTGGAAGGAATTTAAAAAAATTGGTGTTTATGAAGAGAAAGGAAAGGAAAATGCTGGGTTTTTGGTGTATAGGTCTTTTCCTTTCAAATCGGAAAGATTTGGAGAGAAAAGAAACATAAGTATCTGGTTCATGTTTCATTTCCCAATTTACCCTCAAGATGCTACAACCGCCATGTCTTCAACCCACCTTCCATCATCTTAACCCGCCACCGGAATTCTCTGATCATCTCATCACCAACCTGAAATCATCTTCTATCAGTCATGTCTTCGTCTCCGACTAACCGCCGTCCATTCGTTCTTCCCAACGCCCTTTCAGTTCTCCTTTAACCAGGTATATTCCTTAATTTTAGTTCCCACACTTTTTGTTTTGATTTTGCATCTTATTCGATTAGGGTTTGGTGATCAATTATGAAGAATTAATATGGTTTCTGTTGTAGAACTTGAATTAGTTAAATATGCAATAAGAAATTTGAATTAATTGAAAGTAGTGCTAGTTGAAAGTTTTTGAGGAAATTGACAGCAAGTTGAATTTTTTAGTGCTTTCTTTCACTTTGACTATCTACCTGCCAAACCCATTAATCACATTAACCGTACCGTTTCTCAAGGTCCGGGTTACAGGTTTGATATCATCACTCTCACTGGACTGGTTTCCAAGAAACGTGCATACATGTGTTGTATAATATCTCTTCCGTTTACGGGCTCGGGCCATTTTTGAAACCCACAACACCTCTCGATTAGCTTTTGAGTTCTGATTCGAGTGTTAGAATGGTGGTATTGAGTGTGTTTTGAAACTGCAGTTTCATTTATAAATGGTTTATGTTTGGATAAGCAAGTTTATGTTTCTTAAACTGGTTATAATAATAAGTTTAGTTAATAGTAATTTTATTTTGTTGCTTTGGTTGTGGCATGCAAGGATATATCAGTAATGTTGTGGAGTATTCGTGCTCATTTGGTTTGGCAACATATTATGGGGTGAGTTTACCGGTGGTAAAAGCCCAAAGGTTTGAATGAAACAGTTTGACGAACATGGTGTATTTTTATTTGTACAACCTTTTAAATTGCTTTGTTCAAAGACTTTTGATTCTTATAGATTTTTAAATCTAAATTATTTTTAAAAATTGGGCAAATATGTTGCAGTTAGTTACAAACGGGCCAATGTTCTTTACTATGGGAGAATTGTTGCTTAAACATTTCCAGTATGCTAATTTGTGAAAGATGCTTGTTGAGTTTGATATCCTATGTCTATTCTTCTCTCATATATCTTAACTTGTTTATTGAGTGTGCTAATTCATGTTTCTGATTTGTGTTTTTATAACTTGTTTCTAGAATGAATACAAAAGAGGGATCCTGGAATGGAAGCTGAACAATTATTCTAAGCAAATGTATCATATTAGAGGTGGAAAATTGGGCACGTGACGCGGGTCGAGAACGGGTCAAAAAGTCAAAATGGATTTAAGTCGTAACGGATCTTGGAGGTGATGGATTGACATAAGGGTATAATGGTAAAATTATAGCTTTCTTTTCTTTTCCATCCAACTAGGGAACACACGATATATTTACTTTCCTTTCATTTCCACTAAACTGCAGAACCCGAAATAATAACACTTATTTTCCTTCCCTTTCCTTACTTATCCTTTTCCTTTCTTTTCTCTCTTTAAATGAAACTCGGGAACAGAGTGTAAAGGTGAGGCGGAGTGAAAGGGGGTAGAATAGTAATGTTGTGTATACGTAGAGTTAAGAAGCGTGAATGTATACCCTATGAGCTAATATTTCTTTTGAAACATTAATTGCTCAAAAACATATATCGTGTTGATCTTCAGAGGATGGGACACTTTTCTAATCCAAGAATCATCATAACTTGTCATGTATAAGACTTTATGAGGTCAGTGCCTCAAATGAGGACTAAATGTAAAGGAAAGGAAAAGTACTAAAGTGTCCTATTTAAACATGGGTCGGCCCAAAATGTAAAAATAAATAGGGATACTATAACATCCAACCCCTTTTTAGCAGGTTCCTAGGGTGTTAGGAGTATATAAAGATTGATGTAGTAATGGAAGCTGAAATGGAACGAGGGATTGTCATGTCAACGTTAAGGAGTTTTTAAAGATTTATAAAATTTTATTAAGAGTGTATGGAGATTACGGAATGGAGATTCATAAAACTAACCAATCACAACACACACACTAAAACCATTCGACTAGTGGAACATGGCTTTGGAAAATGTATGATGAAGCTAATAGGTTGGTGGCATTCTTACCGGGAAGCCAAATAACCTGATTCCCTTGCCCAGTTGACGTCCCCAAGCACTCTTTAACACAACTAGACACAAAATTTGTTTGTTTGAATTTAATACAAATGGGTCCTGATTAGCTTTTACTTGAATTTGCAACATGTTTACCTAACACAAGCATTATACTTGATTGTTTAAACATACATACTTTATATGCATCTCTGCTTTTGGTTGTAAGCTATATAGTATAGAGTTAAAGGCTTAAAGTTTTCGGGTTAAGGGCCGTGCCCGTGTCAACCCAGGAAAATTTATGTCGTATTTAAGTTCAGTTATGTACACTATATTTGAGCTCTTGTTAAATTTCCGGGGCTAAACTCGCAAAACCTAGAGCATGGCCCCTTAAACACCCTTGCTTTTATATCAACACGAGAATGGCATAAAATAGTCTCACTGTTGTCATTGCCAATTTTTCATGTTAATCATGTAATTATAATATAATGTAAAAGGCTATGATGGATTGTTTTTTGATCAAAATGCCACCTTCTTAAACTTGTTGGTTTCACTGTTGATTTCCCCTTGGTTGAAGTTTGATAAAATCACTTACATTGATTGAACCAAACCATCAAACTGATCTTGAAATTATTTTTGGAATGAACAAAATGCTTAATAACGAACACTAACAATACTGTTTAGCATTTCTTTTCTTAATACTTGTTCCCTTTAATCATTTGTTTTTTCTTCTTCTGAATTTTGTAATTGATTTGCAAGAGGAACGCCTTCACCATGACTCGTTTACAACTTGAATATAACCCATAAACCAGTCAACTTGGTTGAGTCATTTAGATAAATATGTTGCATGAGTCGTGTTCGTGTTACATGAGTTTAAATATGTCCGCATTATGGTTAATGTCTTTGACATAAATACATACATATGTCTTGTTTGGGTTAACAATTCAACCCGACAAACTATTAGTTGTGTTTAGGAACAAACCATACAACCGTTTGTTTCAAATATAAATCATGATGGGACGAAATAAAAATATGATGTGTAGACACTTTATTTCAAGAAGAAAGGAAAATGGTTCAGATTATGGTTTATGCTTTTAAGAGGTATAAAGGAGAAACATACATAATTAGTGAGTGGTGGTCTCCCATGTGCCAAAAGTGCAAAAGTTGTTAAATGGGTTTTAAATAATTAATGTAGTCTTTAATTAGGTCAAATGAGCATGATTAACTTTGTATAGATCTTGATCATCTCTAAAATGTGTCACCAAATCTTATAAAATCATAGGAGAGAATTCTACGCAACATACGATTAATCGATATGTGTCACCACATTATCTTCCTACCAGTACATTCATCTTCGCTAATAGCCAAATAGCTTTCATCTTACAAATTACATTGTTCCCATTTATAAGCCTTCAATCATTTAGTTATCTTTTCTCATCTCTCTCTAAAAACACAAGATTTGAGGGATTATCATTTTTCATCTTAAATTTTAGATTAAAGCATTTTTCTTTTCCTCTCTATTTTGAGAGCTCTTAAAATTTGGGATACAGAGCGGTTGCTTTAGTTGTATATTGCGTAACAGGTGTATACAGCGCCGTTGCTTTCGTATAGGCCTCCTCTCAATGTGTCATTTTGATGGCGAGTAGTCATGATGGCTCATTCATAAATAAGTCAAATGTCAGTTTTTTTTTCTTAACAAAGTGTTTAAAGATAATTAAAAAATAAAAGCTCATTTTAACCACCCAATCAAAGTTTTCTAAGACACATCAATTTCCACCAAAGGCAAATTGGTCTAATGGTAGCCTCGTGACTTTTTACCTATGGGAGGTCGTGGGTTCAAGTGTCGTTATGACAAAATGTTATACGCAAGACAGTGGTTTTACCACAGTGGGCTTTCGGGATGTAGGTTTCCCTTGGAACTGGTGGCGGGCCAACAGGATCACCAGCACTGTTTGCAATCATGTGCGGGTGTGACTTTTTGCTAATAGGTGTATACGGGTTGCCAGGCTTAGTTGGCCGCTCAAAAAGTAAATAAAAAAAAAAAAAAGTTGGATCAGTTTCCATTCAAATGCCAATAAGAGTATGAATCCAACACATTTAAACAAACCTGAGAAGTGGTAACTAAATACACAAGTTATCAACAACACAACAATACAACAACACAATCCAGTTTCTATTCCTGGCTTCCTGTGACCTTTGACGTTAATTTGATGGCGAAAATAATATTATTATAAAAAACCGATTCAATATAAAGTAACAAAATCATCATGGTGGATAGAATTATAGAAGATATAAAGGCATAGGTTCCCTTTCAATTATAAAAGATATAAAAAAAACCGATTCAATATTATTTGTTGTGTCTGTGATCTCTAACTTATTGCTAGTTATCTTTTAATAAAAGTTACCGTTTGAAAAAAAAAAATCAATTCAGTAAACAACTATTATTGGAAATTGAATTCATACTTACTATCAAAACAATATTTTAAGTTCATGTATTTTAAGACGTGACATCCGATTTTAAATTATGCGAATTTAAATACTACACATACGAAGGCAAAATATAAATATTTTTAAATATACTTTTCAGATTTTAAAAAGTTTTTCATAGATTAAATTTTATACCCATGTGGTAGTCCATTTACAATATTTTAACTATTTGCAAATACACGTACTATATATCCAAGCAAACTCCCTAATATGCACATTACACGTGTACTTTAAGATTTATTTTCTTAATATGTTTTGTCACTAGCTTTAGTTGATCACTAGAAGATCATAGATACATAATAAGTTGGTGTTGAAATTTTTTGGTGAAAAGTGAAAAGACAACATAAATGATGTGAGAATTGAAACAGAAAGCACATCTATAAAATAATGTTTGTTTCTTATTCGATGGGGTTAAGGTCATAATTTCAATCTCAATATATTTGTCGGGTTATAATATGTTTCAACGGTTTAAGTGTTATGTCAAGTTTATCATTAATCTTGTGTTAGTTATTTTATAGGGGAAATCAAGTAAATATTATTTATGCGTATTTTTATAATTTTATGTTAGTGTCCGTGATAAGTAAGATTGTATTTCTATGTCATCGAATTCATTGACAACTTGCTGTGTTCCCAAGTTTACTTAACAAGAAAAAGGAAAGGAAAAGAAAGTTTTTCTTTCCTACCCCAGCCACTGGGGTAAACACCGGCAACACAATGTTTACAAACACTACCCCAGCCACCCAAGCTGGGGCAAGTGAAGTACATTTTACGAACACTACCCCAGTCACTCATGTAGGGGCAAGTGGAGTAAATATTCCACTGGGATTCACTGA
Organism: Bidens hawaiensis; assembly: GCF_021521415.1. Taxonomy (NCBI): domain Eukaryota; kingdom Viridiplantae; phylum Streptophyta; class Magnoliopsida; order Asterales; family Asteraceae; genus Bidens; species Bidens hawaiensis. The sequence continues at coordinate 658,260 of NW_027491949.1, forward strand.
TGCCCAGCTGGAAAAACGAACTCGAGCCCCTCGCCAAACACTTGATCAAGTGAAGGCATGGGCCGAGGCACGTCAAAAAGAGAATTTCAGGCTGAGTTGGACGAACGCTTGCGTTCAGTCCAACAAGCTGAGGAATTCGGTAGTACTCGCCAGCACCTCAACATGAGTAGTGAGTACGAGTACTCAGACGACGAGAGGGAAGACTCCGACACCGACGCGAACCCTCGCCATAGGGCGAAAGGGAAGCGTAAGGAAACGGATCCCCAGCCAAAAAGGAATTTTGGGGAAGCATTCCAACCAGTCACGGAAAAAAGCTCGCGTGACTTCTCCAAGGCCTTTAGACCTACTGCCACAAACGCAGGAAGGTCAAAATTTGCAAGGGACATTGCAGAAGCAATCGCCCCGAGGAGTGCCAAACAAATGTCCAACATTGGCACATACGATGGTCTATCCGACCCAGATGACCATCTGAACAGGTTCATTGCGGGGGCAACCGTCAGTAACTGGACGGAACCCACGTGGTGCTACATGTTCCAGATGACTCTGGTAGGAGCAGCCAGAGCATGGTTCGACCGTTTACCGGTCCACCACATTTATGACTGGGCAGACTTCCAGAACAAGTTCAGTCAACAGTTTAGTCAACAGAGGAAGCACACTGAGGAGCAGTGGACGATCCTCAACTGTGTGAGAGAAGAGGATGAATCCTTACTGGACTTCATCACCCGCTTCAACTCCAAGAAGCTGAGTCTGGGCAACATCAGCGAAGACCTCGTTCGCGCCGCTTTCATTCAGGGCGCTGAGTACCCAGAACTTATCCGCACTCTGACAGGTAAAGACGGCATGCCATCCACATGGGATGCCATAATGACGGCAGCCAAACGCTTTGCCGAAACGGAGAAACAGCTGGGAAGAGATCTCCCCCAGAATACAAACCTCTACACACAGAGGACAAGGGAGAACAATGTGAGAACCGCCCGGCTAAACAAAAAGAGGCGGCAAGGTATTTGGCAGTCAAGGATAAACTTTGACACCCCCTCAAGCTCTCGCCCTCTGGTTGGCGGAAGGGACAACACGCACCCTTCGAACCGGAAAAACCGTTGGACGCCACTCACCAAGAGCGTCACGGAGATATTTGCCACGGAAAAACTGCCATGGCCAAAAGCCCCAGCGATCCGACAGAAACCCAATGCGGATCAAAGCAAGTCTTGCGACTTCCATGTGACAAAGGGCCATAGCACTGAGGAGTGCACATCCTTGAGGGACATCGTCGAGACATTCGTCAAGGATGGGAGGCTCGCACACCTCGTGGCATCTATCAAGAAGGGAGGAAGGAACGACAACAGGTACAGGGGTAACGGACGAAAGCCCGTCGACATCAGCATCAACATGGTCCATGGTAAGGTCAGAGGAAGAAAGAGACCGATGACCGAACCATGCGCATGGAAGGAAGCAGAAGTGCGCTTCCCGCGAGTGCCGGGAGGCCCAAACAAAGAAGGCCCCATTGTCATTAAAAGCCAGCTGGGGCACTACATCACCTCCCGCACCCTCGTTGACAATGGCGCATCGTCGACAGTGATGTACAGGCAGTTCTTCGACAAGCTAGACGATGAAGACAAGGAACGCCTGGAGACGGTCTACGCTTCAATGGAAGGGTTTGACGGCAGCATGAACACTCCCTTGGGCACCCTATCTTTCCCCGTCACTCTCACCGATGGGAATTATTCACGCACGGAGGATGTGGATTTTGTTGTAATGAAAAAACCACATCATACGTATGACATCCTATTCGGGAGAGACGGGATGGCAAGATTCAACGCCGTGGTATCCTCAGTCCACGGCATGATGGGATGGCCAACAACTGAAGGCGTAGCGATGATCACGGGCATTCCCCAGGTATGCATCGCATCCGTCTCCTCTAAACCCAAACCGAAGATGGCCAAACAAACCATCACTGAACCTGAAAAGTGGGCATTCAATGGGAAATATCCCGATCAGGCCGTTACCATTGGCCCGACAATTGTTGATCCAACACGCACCTTACTCAAGCGCTTACTGCAGCGAAACGCAGACATCTTCGCGTGGACACCAGCCGACATGACTGGTGTACCCCGGAGTAAGGCAGAGCATAAGCTCAAATGCGATCCGGCCGTTACGCCGATCGTACAAAAGCGCAGAGTAATGGGGCCCGAGCAAACCAACGCGTGCAGAACCCAAGTCAAGGAACTCCTTGACGCGGGCATCTTGCGCGTTAGCAAATATCAAACATGGGTTGCAAATCCCGTAATGGTACCGAAGAATAACAAACAATGGCGCATGTGCATAGATTTCAAAGATTTGAATAAAGCATGCCCCAAAGATTGTTATCCGTTGCCAGAAATTGATCTCAAGGTGGATTCGGTGGCACCATTTCGCCTTAAATGCTTCTTGGATGCGTATAAGGGGTACCATCAAATCCACATGGCTGTAGATGACCAGGACAAAACCGCCTTTCGGACGCCCGATGGCACATTTTGTTATAAAATGATGCCATTCGGACTTAAGAACGCGGGGTCCACGTACCAACGACTAATGGACAAAGAGTTTCACGCCCAAATTGGGAGAAACTTGGAAGTCTATATGGATGATTTGGTCATCAAAAGCCCCGAGCCAGAGGCGATGTTGAAAGACATTGACGAAACTTTCAACACGCTCAGAAAGATAAACATGAAGCTCAACCCGAGCAAGTGTTCATTTGGGGTGGAAGAAGGGAAGTTCTTGGGAGTCATTATTACTAAAGATGGCTTCAGAGCGAACCCTGAAAAGGTCGAAGCCATTGTCAAAATGGAATCACCTACCACCATAAAACAGGCTCAAACACTGAATGGACGACTAGTCGCGCTTAACCGCTTTTTGGCAAACCATGCGGATAGGTCGTTCCCTTTTGTGTCAACGCTAAGAAATTGTTTAAAGAAAACGCACTTCCGCTGGACACCAGAAGCGGAAGCAGCTTTTCAGGAGATTCGATCACGCCTGATCGAACTCCCAACACTCACAGCACCACAAGCGGGGGAGGAGTTAATCCTATACCTCTCCGCAACAGATAGAGCAACCGGGGCAGTCCTGCTTGTAGAACGAAAAGGCATCCAGATGCCAATCTATTATGTTAGCCGCGTGCTGGCAGACGCGGAAACCCGGTACTCTACCCTGGAAAAACTAGTCTTGGCACTTATACACGCTTCACGCAGGTTGAGACGATATTTCCAGGGTCACCCAATCACTATTCTCACCAACTTCAAACTCTCAAATGTTCTAGGCAAACCCGAGTTATCGGGACGTCTAGCCAAATGGGCAATTGAATTGGGAGAATATGCGATTCAATACAAGCCGAGACCAGCCATTAAAGGCCAGGTCCTGGCTGATTTTATTGCAGAAGTCCCCGCTTCACGGGAGAAAGAGTGCCAGGAGGAGGTTCAACCCTCCCCAGCACACGAAATCAATGAGGTCTGGCGACTCTACACTGATGGAGCAGCTAGTAACGAGGGTTCTGGCGCAGGGTTAAAATTAACAAATCCAGCAGGCCAGGAATATACTTATGCTATTCGGCTGGATTTTCCAAGTACGAATAACGAAGCTGAATATGAAGCATTCCTGGCCGGATTGAGGATTGCGCGTAAAATGGGTGTAAAAAATTTGGAAGCCCATGTAGATTCCATGCTAGTGGCAAACCAAATAAACGGGACGTACACGGCTGTGAACGACACAATGGCCCTGTACCTTGCCCAGGCCAAAGCCATCATGCGCGATTTTAATGATTGTAAAGTGATACACGTCAAGCGCAGCGAAAACAAATCTGCGGATGCGTTAAGCAAGCTTGCATCACTGGCCTTCACCCACTTGGGAAAGGACATCCGCGTTGAACTCCTCGAAACACCATCAGTCCCGCACAAGGAAATTTGTGTCATCCAAACCGGTACAGAAACATGGATGACCCCAATAATAAAATACCTTGAAGCAGGAACGTTACCAGAGTCAAAGTCACAGGCAAGAAAACTACGCTGTAAAGCACTGAATTATCAGCTGGTCAATGACACCCTTTACAGACGTAACTTTCTTGGCCCATTGTTAAGATGCGTGGACAACCAAGATGCTGACTACCTCCTAAGGGAGGTTCACGAAGGCATCTGTGGAGTACACGCAGGCCCCCGCGCTGTGGTAGCCAAGCTAAACAACGCGGGATACTTCTGGCCGGGGATGCATATGGACGCGTTGGCATACATCAGAAAATGCAGATCTTGCCAGCTTTACGCACCCAACACGCATCGCCCGAAAAATGAACTTGTTCCTGTCACTTCCTCGTGGCCATTTCAGAAGTGGGCCATTGACGTGACAGGCCCATTTCCTACAGCAGCTGGGAATGTTCAGTTCCTAGTGGTAGCCATTGACTACTTCACCAAATGGATAGAAGCGAAACCTTTAGCCCAAACAACCGCAAAGCATATCAAAAAATTCATTTGGGAATTTATTATTTGTCGTTTTGGGCTTCCACAGAATTTGGTAAGCGATAATGGCACCAACTTTGCTGACAAGAAGCTACAGCAGTGGCTGAAAGAACTTCAAATCACCCACACCTTTACCTCAGTGGCACACCCGCAAGGTAACGGTGAGGTGGAAAGAGCAAATAAGAGCATCGTCGAAGGCATAAAGAGGACTCTTGGAACATAGATCCGGTTGGGTGGACGAGCTTCCACACGTCCTTTGGGCAAACAGAACGCTGAAGAAGACCAGTACGGGAGAAACCCCGTTCAGTCTCACTTATGGCACTGAAGCCATGATCCCAGTCGAAATCGGTCTACCCTCACCAAGGGTCTTAATCCAACCAGAAGACAATGATGCGGAAAGACGGTTAGACCTTATGCTAACCGAAGAGCGCAGAGACTTAGCCGCCGTGCGTGAAGAAAACTACAAACGATAAATGCAAAAATACTACAACACGCGGGTAAAACTCTGCAATTTCAATGAAGGAGACTACATACTGCGTAACAACGAGGCTTCGAACCAACAACGCCCAGGAAAGTTGGCCCCGATTTGGGAAGGGCCATACGTTATCAAAGAAGTTCTGGGAAAGGGCGCATACCGGCTCGAAAGGCTCGATGGCACTCCCATCCCTAGAACATGGAATGGAGCTCAATTACGCAAATGTTATATGTAGATCAATTCCAACTTGTAAAGAAAAGGCCTAGAGCCACTTCTAATGGAAATGATTCTCCTTTCATGATGTATTGATAGCTTGTAACCTATGAACTTCCCTTACGGGAAGAAGTAGTTGCGTGTGGAAGGCGGCAATACCCGCATAAACACAACGCCAAAATGTTAAAAAGTTCTAAGGAAAACCTACACGCAGGTCAGATGTAGGTATAGTTTAGCCATCCTTGTAAGTGCAAGTGACGGTCTTACCCGCACAATCACAAACAAGGAAGCCAAACTTAACTTACCATCTACCACGTTAAAAGGTTAACTTATGAACACTTAAAAAAGGATAAGAAAAACCTACACGCGGTCAGATGAAGGCAAAAGTTCAGCCATCCTACCAAGTGCAAGTGACGGTTATACCCGCACAATCACGAAGGAGGAAGCAAAACCCTAACCCATCATCAACCACGTTCACAGGTTAACTTATTCTAAACACTTGGAAAATTGCTAATTTAAACTAAGTATGCAAGTCATAAGTTTATAAAGCAAAGAATCCAATGAAAGGAATAACAATCGTATATTTCAATGATATATTACAACAGTGGCCGGGTAACTACCCGCCTAAAAGAAAGCTATACAAAGCTAAGTCTATCCTAGCAGTGGGAAGGGATCTTCAGGATCAGGCTTCAGGACCACCTCCGCTTGGACCAGCACCGTCAGAGCGCGGCTGTCCAAGGAAAGTCTTAAGGATGTTTAGCCCATCATCAGCAGCAGCAGCTTCATTCACCTTCTCCACCACCGGATGCGGGAAGGCAGCGTACTGGTTCACTGCTTGGTCATAAGCAGCTGCAGTGTTAACATTGAATAAAGGGAAGTTGGAGGGCGGAAAGCCTCTCTCAGCAAACCCTAGACCAAGCAGGAAGCCAGTCTTCTCCCCATCCTCATGAGAAGCGTTGAGGGCTGCGCTCATTGCATCGTCGTAAGAGGTCTCTGAAAGGACCCGACGCACAACCTACAAAAGAAAATTACAAGTTAGAACATTTTCTAATTACAAGTAGAAAGAGAAGAAAAAAAAGAGGATACCTGAGGCAACGCTTCTCGAAGTAGCCATTGGAGGGTAGCTTGCACTTCGTCACGGGCGCGTTCGGCTTCGCTTTGGTTCAGATTGGCAAGTAATACTTCCTTTGCGGCAGCCTCTTCGACGCCCTTAAGCTTCCGCTCGGTTTGGTCAAGCACCCCCCTCTGGTCAAGAATCTCTTGCAGCTTCTTGGCATCTTCCATTGCCAAGGCGTCATGAGCATGCTGAAGAGCCTTTAATTTGCATTTAAGCTGCTCATTCTCTTCGCGAAGTGGCTCAGCAACAGCTTCAGCCTTGGCAGCCCTCTCAGTTGAGTTTCGCGCAGTCTCCTTGGCCAGCCGAAGCTGTTCATTCACAGCATGGGCAGCCTTGGAGCGGGCCTCGAGTCGCGCCTGGACTTCAACCTCGAGGGCCTTGAATGCCTTCTCCTTCTCGGCTGCGGCAGCGGCCAACTGCCGGTTCTCCTCCCGAAGAGCCCGCGCTTCAGATACATCTTTGGCGCGCGCTGCTTTTAACTTGTCGTTTTCACGACAAAGCAGCTCGACGCGGGGCTGCGTCCGGGCCTGGAGAACCCGAAGCTCATTGGTTAGCCTACCCTCTTGGTAGCTAGCCATGGCTTCCCCCAACGCACCATGAGGAGCAGCGTGGCGAGCCCAGTCCACGCACTCCACAGGGGTGCGAAGGGTTGTTCCTCGGCGTATGTTCCATCTTGGAACATACACTTCATTGGAATCCGACACTGCAAAAGAAACAAAAGCAGTTAGGAAAAGATGATAAAAATATATAAGGGAAAAAGAACCCTACGTACCTGTAGGGTCAATAACAGGCCGATAGCCGCCAGACCCATCACCTGAACCTAAAGGAAATCCATCCAACAGGTCAGGCAGACGGGAAGGTGGCATAGATCGGCGGGAAGCCCGGCGCATACCTGATGGTTCGGCCGTCGGTGCCGGGGGCGCAGGCATAGTGGCAGCCGCTGTGGTTGCCATTGTTGGCGCCGCCTCCTCAGCAGCAGTAACCGCCGGCTCCGTGAGAGATGCTGTAAAAATTGCACTCACAGCCGGCGGAGACATCTTCTCAGCCGGAACAGCCTCAGGAAGGCTGGAACCAGCGGAAGCAGGCGCAGGCGCCTGGGTCGACGCCTCGGGAAGGCTGACCGAGCCTACCGTCATTGGCGGGGGAATACTCGCTCCAAATCCACCCTGGAATGCGTTAACATCCACACCTGCACAAACAAAAGTGTTAGAAAAATTTATTTGAAATAAATTTAGACAAGAATCATGATGGTACTTACGGGGTCTCTTGAGCTTGAACGTACGGACGAGCGGGGGCGAACCCGAGGGAACCGGCCTCTTGACACCGGTAACCGTCGTCGTCGTTTCCTCCCCGGAGGTAACAGCTATAGCCTCCGGAGCGGTGGTCTCCTCACCACCGGGTTTCCCCGCCACTTCTGCACTATCTGATTCTGAGTCAGATAGGACTACCGGGTCGGCCGTAGAGGCGACCTTCTCCTTGCCTTTCCCGACGGCAGCCTTCTTCTTCCGCACCAGCGGAGGACCTTCTGCGGATTCCTCAGAAGAAGACATGTTAACTCCAGCAGCAGGCACAGCATTGAGGGGTTCAGGATAGAAGATAGGCTTACCTGGCCGTCGGTGGCTCAAGATCTCTTGGCCCGGCGGGTAAACCTCCACGAACCGACCCGCGGTCTGCTCTAAGATGGGCAACTCGTTCTCGTCCAGAGCACGAGTACCCATCCGCGCAGGACCATCTTCCTCCCGCGGATTCAGGAGCGACTGAAGATCGTTACCCTCTGAAATCAACAAGAAAGTTAGAAAAAATCGAAGTCAGCAAAAAAGAAACAAGACATACCATAAGGGACAGAGTTCGAACCATATTCGAGGACGATCGGAACCTTATCCGCATTCGCCGCCTTCCACACCCGGCTCATCCCCAGCATCACCATCGCCGACTCCGGAAAACGGAAAACCGGGGACTGGACCCGGGATATCTTCGCGAACCATTCCGCCTCCTCATAGTTGATGGCGGGAAGGTTCGGAAGCGTCTGGCCATTCTTGAACTTCATGGCAATGGGGATGGCTCGAGCGGATATGAAGAAGAACTCTCTTCTCCATGAGCGAAGACTCCGCTCGGTGGTACAAATCTTTAAACCCTTGATACGGGTTGTAAGAGTGTACCACCCTTGGATGCACCTCCAAGTATAGAAGGTCATCAGGCGGTCAACGAGGGGCTCAAGGCCCAGTATCCGGCACACCCACTCAAAGTGCCGGACCTTGGCAATGGCCATGGGGTGCACCTCTGTCAGGTGCACACCGTGCCTCTCTAGGACACGGTACACAAACTTTGTCAACGGAAACCTAAGGTTCCCGTAGACAAAGAATGCAGCATAAACCCCGATCTTGCCACTAGGGGCATCGTACACAGTATGGTGGGGCTCAGGAAACTCAGGCTCGAGAGACTCGAGCATGAACTTCCTGACGATATACTGGTACAGCTCGACAGGAAGAGAACACTGGCATTCGCCAGCAGTCTTCTGATCATCAGCATCGTGAGAAGACATGGTGGAAGAAAGAAGAGATTTCAGAGTAATGCTTTACCGAAAAAGAGAAATTCGCCGGAAATTACTGGAGAAGAAGAGATGAAAGTGGAAAGTGTGAATTGCAAATAACCCTCTCCCCCTTTATATAGTAATCGCAATTAATGCGATGAATTTAATACGGAAGAGAGAGAAATCAAAGGTGCAATGAAACTATGACGCGTGGCAAAGGCAAGCTGGCAACAGCTGTCAAAAGGACGTGTGCCAGAGATTTCGCGGCTACGCGCCCGAAATCCCGTGCCCACGCGCCTGAAAAAGCAACTGGAATGACCACATAATGTCATGTCGCCATAACTTCTGGCACGTCCTGACACAGTCAGAAGAAACCGTCGCACGACGTTTGAGGTATTGGGTTGTTATCCATCCACCAACTCTTCAAATTTCAAAATTTAAAAATTTGAAGACTAAGGTTCAAAAAAGTAAGCGGGAAAATACCCCTTACCTTGGCAAACAAGTAACCATAAGCCGGGTGTGGGTACAGTGTAAAGGCAAAACCCTTCACATACCTAACACCCGCAGGGAATTGAAGCCAAAATATTTGGCAACCAAGTAACCATAAGACGGGTGCGGGTACAGTGTAAAGGCAAAACCCTTCACATACCTAGCACCCGCAGGGAATGGACGCCAGGAATACCTTGGAAGTAAAGTAATCGTAAGACGGATGCAGGTACAGTGTAAAGGCAAAACCCTTCACATACCTAGCACCCGCTGAGAATTGAAACCAGGAAGGATCTTCTGGGCAATGCTTGTGAAAACGGAAATAATATCCCCGCATAGCGGGAACATCGAGTACTACGTTGTTTGAGGCTCCAAGATGGAATTGGTGGTTTAAACATAATTGATCACTATGTTCAAAAACTACCAGAACCACAGGGAGAATCCGCACAACTAAGACTCAATGCTCCTGACTTGCGAGGAGGTTACAGACCTACCCGCATCATACCCAAAGACCAAGCAGGAAACTCGGGAATTTCTGCAAGTGACAAGGACTTCCGCGGGAAGAACCCCCATGGAAAACCTTACAAAAACCCCTTTTCAAAACCCTTTGCTTAAGTCCAAAAGTTCACCTCACTTTATTAGACATTCGTGAGAAGAACATTGGACTGGGGGGACTTGAAGAGGTAGGTCCCAGCAGGGCTCAGTTGGTCCCGCATGACTCACCTTCAACAGGGATGTCTGCGCAAAGACCATCTACTCCCGCAGGACCCACCATGCTCAGAGAAGCCTACGCGCAGTATGCAAGCTGCATACGCAGGGAAAAGCCTCCCAATGGTAAAGTAACCCGCCTGTTCCCGCAGTTGCGGATACAAGCCATCAGGGAAGGCTACCCGCACAGCATAGCTACACGCATAAGGCTTAACACTTACAAATATTCAGTGTCACCTGAAAGAATGAGCAAAGGCGGGAGGGGGAAAACTCCCGCCAAAATGGGCCAGTCCGTATGATGGAGGATCTTTTGCGTGATACCTGACGAGGTAAAGACAAAAGATCTGACCAAGAATGCGACAGCTCACTGACAGCAGCGTGGCAGACAGCACGCCACAGCACTGTGACCAATAGCCGCCGCCTGCCCACCAACTCCTGCCAGACCACGTGCCTAGCCTGCAGTTGGTAGAAGACGAAGAGTGCACGGCACGCCTGCTCTGTGTCAGCCGCTACCTATCCACCACTCACAGGTAGGGCACGTGCATAGGTTACAGTTGGTAGCGTGTTGGGCCGGCTAAACCCCTTGGAAACCCACCTTCGGCTATAAAAGACAGCAAATGGTATTATCATTTCATCATCTACTATCTCGTATAACTTACTTGATAATTGCTTTAATAGTATTCATATACTTTTATATTTAAAGAGCAATATAGACTGATTCTCACGCCGGAGGGTGGTCACAAGGAGGAACCCCCCCCCCTTCTCAGTGACGAGCTCACGGTGTCTGTTTTGCAGGTTCCCTGAAGTACAACTTACTCTGCTGGACCTGTAACACCCCGACCAAAGGCGGATTATACATCGGGGCGCCACATATTGCTTCATTACTCGCGACACTATTGGTGTCAATATTTATTAATACACATTTTATCGCGCACGCGCAGCGGGGAAAATAAAGAACATAAATCAAACATAAATCAATATATTATAAATTATAACATTCAAACAACATTAACTTGTCTTGGTACATTTTAATTCTAGGTCCAAAAGTAAAAACGTCCTACGTGTCCACAAGCTCCAAAACAGCTACTGCAAACCTGAACATGTGTTAAAATAAACGTCAAACACTTGCGTGTTGGTGAGAAATCAAGTTTAATAGATAATCATAGATAATCACAGTAAATCTGCGCGCAACACGTGTATGTCTAGAGTTTAACAAGGGTGTAATCAGATTGTGATCAAGCCTAAGATAGTTCATAGATCATAGTTCAATCCATGCTCCCAATTGAGCATAAAAACGAGAAAACATCTGTGCAAGTGTAAACAAAGAAAACCGTAAACGATAGGTCTCCCGTGTTCAACTAATGGTACCAACGGAACTGCGGAATAGGCCGAACAAAGCGGTTAATGATACACACATACAAATAAACAGCCAAGTAAACGTCCTCAACACATGGGATACTGCGCGACTAAAGTTCATAAACAAGTTTAAGACTCAAGTTTTGTATGAACACATGAACATCCCAAAGCATTTAAAATAAAAAGGGATTAGATACGAGATAACTCACATGATAAACGATGCGGTGATAGATAAAGCAAGAACCAACTTTAAACAAGCACAAGTTAACCTATAAATAAGATTATTGTTTTAATGATTTGTTTTAAGTCTTGATTATAAGTTAGCATAATTAATAAGTAAATTATAATATATATTACCGGAAAAGCAGGAAGAACAAGGAGGAAGACGGAGGCAGAGAGGAAGACGGCAGAGAGAGCAAGGAGCAAGAGAACAGGAGAGATTAAGTGTTTTGTGTGTGATGTGTTATGAAATATTATTATTATTTATAGAAAAACCCTAGGAGACATAAACCCTAGAAAAGATCTCCAAAAGTAAAAGAAAAGATAACAGCAAAAAGATTCCAAAAGCAAGATCTCAAAAGATAACAAAAGATATCGAAAGCAAAAAGTAAAAGATCTCAAAAGATATGGCAGCAGGAAAAGAGGAAAAGCAAAAGGGAAAGCTGTCAGGGAACAGTAAAAAGCATGGGCGGAGACAGAAAAAGGTACAGGTTAAGCATGGCAAAAGCAGATCCTCAAAAGATAATGTCAGTCACTTTATCTGTCAACCAATGGGGTTGGTGCGCATGCTGCGCCGAAAGTAACTTTTCAGACAAAGCAGATTAGGTCAACAGCTCAAAAGATAAGACAACACAAAAGCAAACGGCTAGATTTAAACAGAACTCAAAGGGTTCAGCGCGAGAAGGCTGAGTGCGCGAGCGCGAAGGCTGGCACAACAATCCTTAGCGCGCTGCGGGAAGAATCACAAATCCTTAGCGCACTGCGAGAACATAAATTCCTAGCGCGCCGCGGGAACTACAAATTCTTAGCGTGCTGCGTGAACTAGAATTCTTAGCGCATCGCGGGAAGAACATACATTCTTCGCGCGCTGCGAGAAGAGTTCTCTTCACGCATTGCAGGAACAAGATGTCTTCACGCAGGCTTCCTTAGCGCGTGGAGCTGCAGACATCCCTAGGCGGGAAGAACCAAAGGACAAGCAAAGGAGGGGTTCAAGGCTTAAGGGTTAAGCAGGAGGGCGGGACGGCGACAAGACAAAGAGGCGGGACGACAAGAAAGGAAGGCGGGACGGCGGAAAGAAAGGGGAAGAGAAAGAGGCGGGAATGAACAAATAAATATATTTAATTTACTCAGTTAAATTTACAAAGATTAATAATAAACTTTAAATCATAAAAAGAAACGGATCAGAGAAACGGGTACCTGGGTCGGGTCGGATTCGGGCAGTTGTCACAGTCTCCCCTACTTTAAGAAATTTCGTCCCGAAATTTAACTCGCAGTAGGTGGCGCAGAGAAAAGGTACGGGTACTTGATCTTCATCTGATCTTCCCTTTCCCACGTGAACTCGGCTCCGCGCTTGGACTGCCAACGAACTTTAACAATAGGGATGCGACTGCGCTTGGTTTTCTTCACCTCGCGATCCATAATCTCCACGGGCTTCTCAACAAAATGCATAGATTCATCAACTTGAACTTCATCAAGAGGAATGTGAAGGTTCTCGTCAGCTAAACACTTCTTGAGATTGGATACATGGAAAGTTGGATGCACATTGCTGAGCGCGGGCGGCAGGTCAAGTTTGTAGGCAACTTTTCCTATACGCGCGAGAATCTTGAATGGTCCACATAACGAGGCGCAAGTTTACCTTTCTTCCCAAAGCGGACAACACCCTTCCAAGGCGACACTTTGAGGAGAACAAGATCACCAACTAGAAATTCGAGAGGCTTTCGCCTGCGATCAGCATAACTCTTCTGTCGGCTTCTGGCAGTCAGCAGATGATCACGGATCTTGGCGATTTTATCGGTTGTCTCTTGAACTAGTTCGGGTCCTGTGATTTGAGTTTCACCCACTTCGCTCCAACAGATCGGGGAGCGGCACTTACGACCGTAAAGTGCTTCAAATGGGGCCATACCAATACTAGAATGATAGCTGTTATTATAAGAAAACTCGATCAAAGGTAGGTGTGAATCCCAATTACCTCCAAAATCAAGAACACAAGATCGAAGCATATCTTCAAGGGTTTGAATGGTTCGCTCCGACTGTCCGTCAGTCTGAGGATGATATGCTGTACTCATGTCCAAACGAGTTCCTAGCGCAGATTGGAGAGATTTCCAAAAGCGAGATATAAAACGGCCATCGCGATCGGATATGATGCTCAAAGGAGTACCATGGCGGCAGACAATTTCCTTGACGTAAAGCTGCGCGAGATGCTCAACATGGTAGGTTTCACGAATGGGCAGAAAATGAGCAGACTTGGTCAAACGATCCACTATTACCCAAATGCTATCATGTTTGCTTGCTGTCAAAGGTAACTTGGTAATAAAGTCCATTGCTACACATTCCCATTTCCACGTAGGAATTTCTGGTTGTTCGAGCAAACCAGATGGGCGTTGGTGTTCAGCTTTAACTTTAGAACAAGTCAGGCACTTAGCTACGAACACAGCAATATCCTTTTTCATACCGGGCCACCAATAAGTTATGCGCAAATCCTTGTACATCTTATCAGCGCCGGGATGAATAGAATACCGAGATTTATGCGCTTCACTCAGGATATCCGCGCGAAGATTCTCATCACAAGGGATCCAGATGCGATTGAGATAGCAGAGAATTCCACTCAGATTAGGGACAAAATGCACTTCCGCGCCACACGCTAACTCGGCGCGAAGGTTGCCATTGCTGATGGATGCGCGCTGCGAGTCGCGAATGCGCGATTCAAGACCGTTTAGGATCGGCGCGAAAAGAAGCTGGGTGCGCGGCAAGATACAGTTAAGCTGGCTGGGTTTACGGCTGAGCGCATCAGCTACCACATTAGCTTTACCAGGGTGATACCGGATCTCACAATCGTAATCGCTGATGAGTTCGTTCCATCGGCGTTGTCTCATGTTAAGTTCCTTTTGATCAAAGATATGCTGAAGGCTTTTATGGTCAGTGTAGAGGATACACTTGGTACCATAGAGGTAGTGTCTCCAGATTTTCAAGGCAAAAACAACTGCACCAAGCTCGAGGTCGTGAGTTGTATAATTCTTTTCATGAACCTTGAGTTGCCTTGATGCGTAAGCGATAACCTTGCCTCGTTGCATAAGAACACAACCGAGACCTTGGTTGGATGCATCGCAATACACGACAAAATCATCATTACCCTCAGGTAGCGCAAGAACAGGAGCTTCACACAACAAACGCTTGAGCGTTAGAAAGGCTTCTTCTTGCTTCGAGCCCCAAATATACGGTTTACCTTTGTGCGTCAGAGCTGTTAAAGGCAAAGCGATCTTTGAAAAGTTTGAAATAAAACGCCGGTAATAACCAGCTAAGCCCAAGAAGGAACGGATTTCGGTAGGAGTGGACGGTGTAATCCAGTTCTTGATTGCTTCAATTTTGGATGGGTCGACATGAATACCCATCTTGTTCACAATATGGCCAAGAAACTGTACTTCATCCGACCAGAAATCACACTTGGAAAGCTTAGCATAGAGTTGCTCGGCTCTAAGCTTTTGCAATACCAATCGGAGATGTTGCTCATGCTCGGTCTTGGTCTTAGAATACACCAGAACATCATCGATAAACACGATCACGAATTTATCCAAGAAAGGCCTACACACCCGATTCATAAGATCCATGAAAACGGCGGGTGCGTTGGTTAAACCGAAGGGCATGACCAAGAATTCAAAATGGCCATAACGAGTACGAAAAGCAGTCTTGGGAACATCTTCATCACGAACACGCAACTGGTGATAGCCAGAACGGAGATCGATCTTGGAGAAACAAGAGGCACCTTGGAGTTGATCAAAGAGATCGTCAATACGCGGTAAGGGATACCGGTTCTTAATGGTGAGTTTGTTCAACTCGCGGTAATCAATACACATGCGAAACGATCCATCTTTCTTTTTAACGAACAACACCGGAGCACCCCAGGGAGAAGAGCTAGGGCGGATAAATCCTTTAGCGGTCAACTCTTGAAGTTGGCTGGCCAATTCTTGCATCTCAGCGGGTGCAAGACGATAAGGAGATTTGGCTACGGGGGAAGCACCAGGGACAAGATCAATACGAAACTCGACTTCACGAGCGGGAGGGATACCAGGAAGATCATCAGGAAAAACTTCAGGGAAGTCACGCACAACAGGGATATCGCGAAGCTTCTTTCCTTCATCGGGTTTAACCACATGGGCTAGAAATGCAATACACTTCTTCCGCATGAGTCTTTGGGCTTCAGCGCAAGACATAAGTTTAAGACCACTGGAGGGTTTCTCGCCAAAGATATGAAGATCACCATTTTCTCGAGGTATGCGAATCAATTTCTTGGCGCAAATAACTTCGGCGTGATTTTGCGAGAGCCAATCCATACCAATGATAACATCAAAACTTCCAAGAGGCATAGGAATGAGGTCAATTAGAAAATCGTTTTCGTTAAGGTTCAGCGTGCAATCTTTAATCACAGCGTTTATTAAAATAGTTTCACCATTAGCCAATTCAACTGAAAAATCTTCTTTTAAATCGCTGCGCGGTCGCGCAAGCTTCTGCTCGAAGGCGCGAGAAATAAAACTTCTATCGGCGCCAGTATCAAAAAGTACAGATGCATAGTGACCGTTAAGTAAAAATGTACCATTAACTACGTCATTATTCGCTTGCGCTTGGTGCGCTGTTATGTTAAAGGCTCGGCCTCGCGCCACTTGGTTCGAAATTTGGTTCACCGGATTCGCTTGAGTAATCTGGACTTGTAGCCTTGGGCACGCGTTCCGGAAATGACTTGGATCACCGCAGTTAAAGCACGATCTGGGTCGTGGGTTTTGGTAAGTTGGCTGTGGGTTCTGCGGGTAAGCTGGTGGTGTTGGCGCAATCGGATTGGAGGGAGGGGTTCTACAGTACTCAACGGAGTGACCTACGCGGCCACATCGGTTACATTGTCGACACGGGACTTGAGGTGGGTGATGAAGTCTACAGGTTGGGCAAAAGGGTTGGTTTCCTGTGTAAGGTTTCTTAGTTGGCGGGGCAGGAAGTGCTGGATTGGTTAAGGCATAGTTGTGGACTACAGGAGGTGCTGGGTAGGTTGACAGTGGGTTAGGCGCGTAAACTGGAGGTTGGTAAGCGGGTTGCTGGACAATGGGCGGGTTGGTAAGCGCATAGGCTCTGCGCTTGCGTTTGGGGTTATTATGGTGTGAGGGTTCTGGTTTGGTTTCTGATGGTTCAGGGACAGTCTTGGTGGGTTTGGTCTTCTCAGCTCCCCGCAGGAACAGGGTTCCTGCTCTGACATGGTTGTCGCTGAGCACAGCGGCCAACTCGATGGCGTCAGAGAGGGTTGCTGGGTTTCTGGCCCATACGGAGTCTTGAATTTCCATGGGGAGACCCCCAAGGAACTTCTCGATGGCTCGGCGGGTAGGGGTAACAAGGTGAGGGACCAGTAAGCTTAGCTCGTGGAAGCGCGTCGCGTACTCGCGCGCTTCGCCGCTGTACTGTTTCAAGTTCCAGAATTCTTCTTCCAGGCGCTTAACTTCGTTGGGAGGGCAGAATTCTCGCGTAAGAATTTCCTTGAATTCCTCCCATGTCATGCTAGAAGCAGCCTCTGCGCCACGCGCATGAGCTACTCCATTCCACCATGTAAGCGCTCTGGATTCCAGGACACTGGAAGCATATAGGGTTCGTCTTTCTGAGGGGCATTGGGTATGGAGGAAAGTGTTTTCAATCTTCTCAAGCCATTGGAGCATCACGGTGGCTCCTTCAAGACCTGTGAACTTCGGAGGGTTACCCGCATTAAAGGACTTAATGTTATAACTTGAGGTATTAGCATTGTTTTGGCTCAAAGCTTGGGCTATTGCGGCGGCCATTTCCTGGGAACGTTGCTGTCTACGCATGCGCGAGGCTTCTCTTCTCTGAAATCGGCGAGATAGCGGAGGCATTCTATAAAAATTTTAATTTTAGTTAATATCTTGGTTTTAGCGCAAAGTTTTAATCTTATAAAGTTTGGTTTCACGGAGTTAGATACTATCAAAAGTTAAAGTAAAATAAATGATCCTAAATGCAGACTTAATAAAGGTAACAAATTCGAATCAAGAACCGACAATTCACGTATCACCATGACTTTCCGAATTCCCGATTTAAAATATACGAGCAAACGAGTATTGGAGATTGACGATTCATGTATCACCATGACTTTTCAATCCTCAATATAAAACATACAAGAAAATGAGTATTGGAGGTTGACAATTCATGTATCACCATGACTTTTCAAGTCTCCAACCTCAGAACATAATCGTAAATGGAAATTGAAAATCAACTATTCATGTATCACCATGACTTTTCGGATTTTCAATCCCAACAAACGAATATGTAAGTAAAATCAATAAAAATCGAAATTCACAAAAATCGAAATATCGCGGAATAAAATCATATACTGCGCAAGCGCGAGCATATTCACAAATAACGAGTAATTAACAATAAGCGCGCAAACATGAGATTTCTCTCATGCGCGAGAAGGGACTCTTAGGTATCCTAGGCCGTTACGTCTAACCACCTATCCTAAAGTCAACGAGCTCTGATACCAATCTGTAACACCCCGACCAAAGGCGGATTATACATCGGGGCGCCACATATTGCTTCATTACTCGCGACACTATTGGTGTCAATATTTATTAATACACATTTTATCGCGCACGCGCAGCGGGGAAAATAAAGAACATAAATCAAACATAAATCAATATATTATAAATTATAACATTCAAACAACATTAACTTGTCTTGGTACATTTTAATTCTAGGTCCAAAAGTAAAAACGTCCTACGTGTCCACAAGCTCCAAAACAGCTACTGCAAACCTGAACATGTGTTAAAATAAACGTCAAACACTTGCGTGTTGGTGAGAAATCAAGTTTAATAGATAATCATAGATAATCACAGTAAATCTGCGCGCAACACGTGTATGTCTAGAGTTTAACAAGGGTGTAATCAGATTGTGATCAAGCCTAAGATAGTTCATAGATCATAGTTCAATCCATGCTCCCAATTGAGCATAAAAACGAGAAAACATCTGTGCAAGTGTAAACAAAGAAAACCGTAAACGATAGGTCTCCCGTGTTCAACTAATGGTACCAACGGAACTGCGGAATAGGCCGAACAAAGCGGTTAATGATACACACATACAAATAAACAGCCAAGTAAACGTCCTCAACACATGGGATACTGCGCGACTAAAGTTCATAAACAAGTTTAAGACTCAAGTTTTGTATGAACACATGAACATCCCAAAGCATTTAAAATAAAAAGGGATTAGATACGAGATAACTCACATGATAAACGATGCGGTGATAGATAAAGCAAGAACCAACTTTAAACAAGCACAAGTTAACCTATAAATAAGATTATTGTTTTAATGATTTGTTTTAAGTCTTGATTATAAGTTAGCATAATTAATAAGTAAATTATAATATATATTACCGGAAAAGCAGGAAGAACAAGGAGGAAGACGGAGGCAGAGAGGAAGACGGCAGAGAGAGCAAGGAGCAAGAGAACAGGAGAGATTAAGTGTTTTGTGTGTGATGTGTTATGAAATATTATTATTATTTATAGAAAAACCCTAGGAGACATAAACCCTAGAAAAGATCTCCAAAAGTAAAAGAAAAGATAACAGCAAAAAGATTCCAAAAGCAAGATCTCAAAAGATAACAAAAGATATCGAAAGCAAAAAGTAAAAGATCTCAAAAGATATGGCAGCAGGAAAAGAGGAAAAGCAAAAGGGAAAGCTGTCAGGGAACAGTAAAAAGCATGGGCGGAGACAGAAAAAGGTACAGGTTAAGCATGGCAAAAGCAGATCCTCAAAAGATAATGTCAGTCACTTTATCTGTCAACCAATGGGGTTGGTGCGCATGCTGCGCCGAAAGTAACTTTTCAGACAAAGCAGATTAGGTCAACAGCTCAAAAGATAAGACAACACAAAAGCAAACGGCTAGATTTAAACAGAACTCAAAGGGTTCAGCGCGAGAAGGCTGAGTGCGCGAGCGCGAAGGCTGGCACAACAATCCTTAGCGCGCTGCGGGAAGAATCACAAATCCTTAGCGCACTGCGAGAACATAAATTCCTAGCGCGCCGCGGGAACTACAAATTCTTAGCGTGCTGCGTGAACTAGAATTCTTAGCGCATCGCGGGAAGAACATACATTCTTCGCGCGCTGCGAGAAGAGTTCTCTTCACGCATTGCAGGAACAAGATGTCTTCACGCAGGCTTCCTTAGCGCGTGGAGCTGCAGACATCCCTAGGCGGGAAGAACCAAAGGACAAGCAAAGGAGGGGTTCAAGGCTTAAGGGTTAAGCAGGAGGGCGGGACGGCGACAAGACAAAGAGGCGGGACGACAAGAAAGGAAGGCGGGACGGCGGAAAGAAAGGGGAAGAGAAAGAGGCGGGAATGAACAAATAAATATATTTAATTTACTCAGTTAAATTTACAAAGATTAATAATAAACTTTAAATCATAAAAAGAAACGGATCAGAGAAACGGGTACCTGGGTCGGGTCGGATTCGGGCAGTTGTCACAGGACCTAACCTTCGAGAGAAACATTACTTAGCCCCCAGATTACCCATAATCTGCCCGGGGTCACTTAGTGTTTCTTCACTTGTGTTAGTTATTTTATAGGGGAAATCAAGTAAATATTATTTATGCGTATTTTTATAATTTTATGTTAGTGTCCGTGATAAGTAAGATTGTATTTCTATGTCATCGAATTCATTGACAACTTGCTGTGTTCCCAAGTTTACTTAACAAGAAAAAGGAAAGGAAAAGAAAGTTTTTCTTTCCTTTCTTTTCCATTTCATCTACTTTCTCTTTTTCTTTTCATTTCTTCTCAATTCTTTCCATTATGAAAAGAAAGTTTTCCACTCATTTTTTTCTTTATTTCTCCTCTGTTTTTTTCATTTCTTTCCATTAATGAAACTTGGGAACACATCAACTTTATATTTCTTTTCCTTTCTCTCCTAAAAAAAACTAAGGAGCACACCAATTATTTATTTTTCATTCATTTCTTTTCCTTTCTCTCCATTATTAACACTCAGAAACATTTAAGTCTTAATTACACCATTTTATGTTTTTTATATAAAATATATATTTCAAATACATAAAACTTTGCATACTCTTAAAAAAAATTAAGTAGATACCTAAATGGCTAAAAATAAACTAACGACATGAACACATGTACGATAAAGAACATACGCACTTGATAAATAACTCATGGATAAATAATAAAAGATCACATTTTATAATGTTTGTACATTATTAACATGTTTCTTTGACTGTCTCCAACGATGAGAGCCCGTCCTCCCCCTGCCTGATGCTAACTGTCTCCAATGATGAGAGCTGAGAGCTCATCCCCCTCTGTCTGATGCTAACTCAGGTTGTCCGCCTGTACCCTGATCCCCCCCCCCCTACAACAATATAATCTAATACATATAGAAGTAAAAACATAAGTGAGATAAAAGCATGTATGTAAATATACTTTAAAAAAGTAGTTGACATTTTATAAATTTCTTTATGTTACGCCCAAGTGAAAACAAAAAAGAAGGAAAAAAACATAGGTTGGAGAAAAAGAGCAATACTCGTTTGACACGTTGGCGTTGTGGATATTCTTCATTTATCCATCCGTCAGTCGCTCCGTTAATTCGGTGGACCTGCCTTCAATAAGACAATTGAATTACGAGTAAATAATGGTTGTTAGATAACTTGCTGTTCGAAAGAGAAAAAAAGAAGATAACTTAATTTAGAGGATGGATATTAAAGTTTATAATCATTCAACAAAGTGTGGTTAAACACTTTATTTTTAATATATAAGGGTCAAACACAGTTTTTGAAAATTAGATAGAAAACAAATTTCATGTTCTCTTAAATGATGTTACATTTATATTTTTTCCGGAACGTCTAACTCAAAGATCTATTAATCTTAATCTTATATAAAATTAGAACCTTCAACCTTATGGAATACGTTCCAGAATGAAACACATTTTAAACATTATGGTACCATTATTATATTTATTTAGATACCATTCATATGAAGATGGAGAGGGTATTTACAACAAAATTCTTAGGTAATGCAAAAAGATGCATTTATTATTCAAACTTCTCTATATAGTAAGTGATGATTACTATCAGGGAGTGAGGAAAAGGTAAGGCATATTTACATATATCCCTTAGTTAACTTACCTTATTACATATTTATCTATCATTTAAAAATCAATTATATATTTTTCTTTTCTAAATCACACATATTACATATCTCTCCATTTCATTAAAATTAACTAATTAAATAACTGTTTTATCCTTAATGACATAATTAAATAAGTATTTACATATATCCCCTTCCTTAAAACATCAATTACATATCTCCTCAAGTTCAATCCAAACCGAGTCAATGTAAAGATGAACATATCAAACACTAATAAACCATATGGCATCGAACTCTTAATCAATAGTCAATATAAAAAGGTTTTTGATTAAATTTTTTTTTACCAACAAAAACAACTCAAGTATACTCAAAAAGTGTACATGAGATGGCGGGATTCAGATGGAAAAAGTGGTGGTAGTCACTTATGGCGGTAATGAGATGGTCAGAAGCTTGCTAGAAAAATCGAGCTTGCCAGAAGTAGGTTGAAGAAGATGATTTGACTGTGTGGGTTTAACTCTATAATTACGAATACAACTTTTTTTTTAATTAATTTATTAATGGTAAGAGATATGGATAATTTGGTAATTTAATATGAAAAGGAGAAATATGTAATTGCTTGTTTAGGTGTGAAGAAATATGTAAATAAATGTGTTAAGCAAGAAAAAATATGTAAAAGTCCCAAAAACATATGAAGTCACTAATTAAGCTAGTTAGAAAAGAAAGATGTGATCATTGAAAGCATATAAGCTATTAGTGGTTCCTTTTCACATTCTAACAAATCAAAAGTTTGATAATCTCTACCATTGAAAGAAGTTTCTATACGATAATGTATGCCAGTTTAGAGAGCCGACTAGTGAAGAAATATTGTTTCAAGAACGAATTTATATAACTCACCAAAATTGCTTATGTCTTACAGTCTTAGAAGAAATAAAGAAAAGTTACGCAAATGAATATAAGCTCAATATTATATGTGTTTTTCTATGTTTAACCTTTCGTGGAAAAGAATGAGCAACGACAAGTGTTTACTAGTGAACAAGAGAGACCTTAATCTCATGGTTTTTTTGAAACACAAGATATGAGAGAACTATCTTCTCTATTAGCCGAAACTATTATTTTTTTCTCTCTTTAAAGTTAAAACGAATCAGTACAATTCATATCTGATATATAAAAAATCGAAATGTGAAATTACTTTTGTAGTAAACAAAATTAATTACATCATAGTCTTGTTATAGTCAAACTAACTGTTGTTGCAAATTCACATTGAACAACCACCTCTCTATATTAAGCCTTGGGGACCATACATGTTTGGAGTTGATAAAAATAAAATGGTTTTGCAAAAAATTGTTGGCCGGAACGTGCTCCTACGTCGGAGTAACCTTAAGAATGAAGTTAACCAAACTAAAATCTTGATTCCTTTTATAACCATTCAAGATTTTATCACCCACCAATTATGTTTTAGGGTGAAGGAATGAAGGGTATGCATGCCAAAACTTATAGTATCTATTTTTACCATCCCAAAACCATTTTAATCAATTATTTAAATAAATGAACATAAACTAATATACAGTTAACTGAGAATATAAAAATAACTAATGATATCAATTTAGTTTTAAAAAGTATACAACTTCTAAATTTAAAAAAAAAAACATTTTCATTAATTAAAAAGTTATAAAACTAAATAAATTATATAAAAAAAGTATACAATTATTATAACTAGTCGTCTAGATGGAGTATACGTAGGTTTTGCTATATGTTATACACATCGCCTCAAAGGGCATTTGTGTTTTGGCAACACAATTTAAAATGAATATCATCATTTAGTTATTCGTTGATTGGATTATCAATTTCATGTATGTGACGTATTGATGCCCCTTTGTCTTTTAGAATTACATTGTGTGTGTTTTTTTTTTAGAATCCATCTTTTAGAATTTCATGTACGTGACTGGATTTTTTTTTAAATTGTTGCATGTTGAGAAGTGTTAAGTAGCTGCCAATTGGGATGGTATTGGGGGACGATGTTTTCATTGGTACCTTATACTCGTGACTTTCATCCCACACCCTCTCACACCATACGGTGTTCTTTTGTAAATTTTTACGTAATTTCTTCTTTTAACTTTCACATCACACCATCTTAGACATCAACATATCATTTTTTTTAAATTAAAAAAAATAATAATTAACGAACTCATCATTCTTATAGTCATATAAAGCGTAAACACATGGCCTCTTTTTAAAGTTAACGAAAAAATATTTTTTTCTACAAATATGTCAAATAACACATTGCAAGTTTAATCAGGTTTGTAAACAAACCAAACGAGCATGGACATGTTCCTTTCATTTAATTTAAACAGAAAAAATATATTTGAACATATATGAACGAATATCATTTACAGACACCTGGTAAAAGTAAACTAGAACATCAATATATTGGATCTAAATTTAAATTGCAAGAGGTAATATTATAATTACATAAAACCCAACTAAATTCTAATGAACCTATATACTTAAATGAACTAGACGGGCGCCCGCGCGATGCAGCGGTGTTTGAATACGGGCCCTGTTAATCACGTAATAATTATGAGTGTTCATGGTTCGTTTTAAAACATTGAAACCGTTTAAACCAGTTATCGATTTGGTTTCACGATTGGGTTTTTTACATTCGGTCGGTTGGTCGGTTTCAACATTTTCAAACTGTAGCAAACGGTTTGATTCGCGTTTTATAATGGAAACTGAATATATGAAACCAGACCAGACTGTAAAAATTGAATGCATTTTAAGTTTTTTGTTATATAGTATTAGATATGTTTGTTATATATAGTTGAATGCATGCACGATGCAGCGGAGTATGTACCCAAACATGACATCTAACGCGTAACCGGTGTTTGTGACATTCGTCTTTTTTTTTTATTTATAATATTTGTATTTCTTTTATTATCCGTTTGTAATCGGATTTTCATAATTAATAAGAATAATCGAATTTATTTTTTTGTTTTTTATGCTAGACTGTCGCTATCTAGTCAAAAACAATTAAATCAATGTTCCTAATCACCTAAGCAAGCTAGGGTAAGTAGGGTGTCGAACCACGAGGAGTATGTGGTCAGTGTGCAGTGAAACTGATTCCTAACATTATGAAGTAGTTCAAGTAAAAGTGCTGATCACACTAGCAAACAATTTAGTTGTATAAGAAACGAATAAGTACTAAAGATTCAGTCAATCAAATAAAGCAAATCACACCCGGGAATCCAAGTAAGCAATCAAACAGCAATCTCATGCAACTTAACAGATTAACTATCTTGTGTCAACTACAGACTGACTAACCGGTTAAACCTTAGGCATCCACGCTCGCGAACACACGGCATTGGTTATCAAACGGTCCCTGTCAGTATGACTCAACTAAGGGCAAACGTATGTTTTATTGCAATTAAGAGGTCAAACAATCCTATGAGCAATTATTATAGCAATCGACAAACTAATCGTTCTGATCGAAATAAACCTAAACCGACTGATTGTACGAACATAATAAACATCAATACTCATAGATTAACATCAAAACAATTACAATTAGTTGTGCAAGTACATGAGAAATAAACTGAAAGATTACAAACTATACATCCCGGGTATGACTCGAAGGGTCTAGCTGTGTCTCGGCATCTCTTGGTCTTCGATTCGAATGATTTGGATCATATCTATGGCCTTGAGATGAATAGGAATGAAGGTTTTCTCCTCTTGCTGCTCTAGAAACTGCTTGAAACTGAATGGGGGCGTCTAAGGTCGTCAAAACAAGATATAACATTAAACCCTAACTTTCTAGGCGATGGTCACCCTCCCTGGACCATTGCGCTACGCGATGGTCCAAGACAACTTCATATTTAGATTCCTCTCGTCGAGAAACCCAAAATTCATATATTATGGGTTCCGTAACTCATTTTCTAGCCCAGGATATGCTCGTTTTACTTCCTGGTCGCTTTTTGTGAACCCATCTTGTTCAGTTTTAGTATCGGCTTTAGGTTTCTCATCCAAACTCTTCCCGAATCCTTCTAACACTTCCTAAGACTTCAATTTATGCTTCGGTCTTCCCGAGATATTATTCAATGCTCGGACAAGTCTCTAATTTAGCATCTTTAACGATCAATTACCTGAAATACAAAAGCACGTATAAAGTACCAAAGTTCTAACAATATACTAAACAAAACTACATAATTAACACACTAATATATATACAAAATACCCGAACAACAGTTTTGTCTTTACACATCACTCGTATTGTCATTAATTAACAAGGCCTTCAAAGTATTAGTTATATGCAAATTAAACCCCTACAACAAGGATCTTACCTCTTCTAAGCAACAACCAAACACAAGGGACTATCTTGCAAAATAATAAAACATTATCCCCCTTTTCTTCCCTTCCCCGTCTCCACCGTCGACCCCCCCCCTCCATAATTTTGCTTCAATTGACCCGTTAAAACAGCCAGGAATCATGGAATTGAACGCGTATATTCGTTTCTTGTTCAACGCGAAATCAAACACTATAGAAAGTTTGTTAATTGACAGCTAGTTCGTATCAATTTCATTAACTCGAGTCGCGGACTGAAGTTGACCTTGTTAGCCTATAAATACTGATTTATAATGCAACCAACGAATCCAATACCGTCCATACTTCATCTCGAACCATAACCCTCAATCAATCGCACCATAGAAGTTGCCTAAGTTTGATTTTGATCCCGTGTGTAAGCCGTAACCCTAACCCATTATTTTATCTCAATTCACAACCGTCTGAGGTAATTGTTACATGAATATGGGTCGAATTTCATAAGGGAACAAAAGCCCTCTATCAATTTTGATTGACAAAGGGAAAACTATGATCAATTAAGTTTGCATTGGATCTAGGGTTCATATGATTTGGGGGTTTGTTTGCATAACAGGTTATCTGTATTATTTTCTGTGTGTATTAACGAGTTAGACACTGGCCCAGATGGCCAATGCATATCACGAAAAAACACCTGACCCGGCCAGGGGGGCAGGTTCAATTCCCCATGGTCCGGTTTTTTGTATTGTTTTTATTAATTCTTTGTTTTAATTAATATAAAAACTATATTTATATTGAAACCATATTTTTGTTACACTCGTTTAAACAAACCGAACCTTAATAAATTTCTAAAATAATTTTTCATATATATATATATACATATGTATTTATATACATAAAAATACATAATCATTTACATATATCTATATTTTTAAAAATATAACAATCATAATAATAATAATAATAATAATAATAATAATAATAATAATAATAATAACCCTAACAATAATAAATGTGTTCTTATCTATCTTTCTTTGATTAACTAAATTGAACCCGTTAAAAACTATTTTAGATTTCATGAAGCATTTTCATATGTCGGAATATATATAAAGGATTTTATTTAATAACCAAATATGACTTTTTAATTAGTTTTTAATGATTAAAATTAATAAAATTTAATTATATACTTATCAATATTCTATGAACTACAAATAATACATAAACCCCAAGAACGTTATAAAATATAAACCCATCCCCTTGTGTCTTGTTCGTTTATTTCGTTTAGGTATTTATTTTTTTTACGCTTTAATAATTAGGACAAATTGTCGGGAATTCTTGTGGTATCAACTAGCTTACTCTAATCTTTACCGTCTTCTCATTACCGTATTCCTCATTCCAAGTGAGTTCTTCATAACCTTATTTTAACATTTTATAATATTTTGGGGGTAGCACGTCACAAGTTTTTCTTTCGTTAGTTATGTGATTGTTTACAAACCGATTCACTTATATCGTACATGCTAATATTATTCGTGCATATTGTTTATGACTATACGTCTACTTGCTTGCAATGTGTTTATTGTTTTTATGGTGGAAGTTACGCAAACGCGAACGCATACACATAGTGGGAGGGTCCGACAGGACGTACCCGCGCCGTCTAACATTACGGCCTCGGTTGTTACGTAAGGTGATTCTCATTTCCTCGACTTCAACGGCTTTGTCTAAATGAACGGGATGACGACATTATTTGATTTCATTTACTTTACGCTTGAATACTTATTGCATTACGATTGTTGAATCGTGAGTTTCCTATATATATGTATACGCAAAAACTTATGAAAACTCACCAACTTAATTGTTGACAAAATATATTATTTTCAACGTGTTACAGGTTGAACCGATGGTGTGCTAAGGACGAAGATCATTAGTTTGCCTTAGGATATTTGAAATAAAGAACTTGTTATTTTTTCGATGAAGTGTTATTGTTTTCTTTTATTTATGAACAATGTGTGTATTTTGATGATATGAAATGAATTAAATATAATTAATGTCGCTTTAATATCGTTATGAGCTCATGAATGATCTGTACGTTACACCCGGGTGTAACATCCTATGTTGTTAATAGTAATGAAGGAATGTTTTGATTAATTGTGTGTGTAAATGTTTGGATAATAATTGGATTTGGAATTGGGAGTGGGTTGTGGGGCCCATAGCCCCCTATATAAACCCAACCCCTCCACCTTTTCACCATTTTCTTTCCTTCCACACACATGCACACCCTAGAACACACACACACACTCTCTCAAGACCCGAATCCAAACCCGGGTTAAAGTAAGGAAGATTTTGTTGTTCAAGCGTCTTCAAACAACAAGTACACGTCTTGATCTACGTGTTGTCCAGATCCGAACCGACCGAGACCAAAAGGTGAGTTTTGGCCAACAAGGTTAAGTTTTTATGGGTGGTTCCGATATGC
Organism: Bidens hawaiensis; assembly: GCF_021521415.1. Taxonomy (NCBI): domain Eukaryota; kingdom Viridiplantae; phylum Streptophyta; class Magnoliopsida; order Asterales; family Asteraceae; genus Bidens; species Bidens hawaiensis. Next base: position 686,741 of record NW_027491949.1, read on the forward strand.
AAACTGATAGAACGATAGATTGGGTTGTAGAACGTAAGAAAAACATAAACTTGGTGAGTTATAACCTCATGAGGGTGTTATAGGACAAAAAGGGGGTGTTCGGACCATGAAAAACACGGGTATACAAAGTTGGTACAACCCAAAACCCATAAAAAGGGAAGAATCGGGTCCTAAGGAAGAGTCACGAAGTAATTTGGCCTAAAATGGCAAAAATGAAGAAAAGGAGGTTATTTTCGCATAAAACGACTTCACATCGCACAAGCCATGCGAAACAATGAATTCGCATCACTCAGCCATGCGAAGCGAACTTCCCATGCGAAGCGAATGGTCCATGCGAAATTTCCATGCGAATTTTCATGCGATTCATTTAGCTCGACCCCAGCCAGGGACTCTGCCCCTTGGACCCTACTAGGGGCTGCCGCCCCTAGACCCCACTACTAGGGGCACTGCCCCCGGACCCCCGTTAGTTGAGGGTTTCATTAACTTAGATATAAGAAGTAGTAGTAATGGATAATTGATACTCGTAACTTGTTACACAGTTAACCGAGCTCAGTTAAGGAAGGGAATTACGATAAACTCGGAGAGGAATCGTCTCCAGGTGAGTTCTGGCCCCATTTCTCTTTGAAATGCTTTCGGGGCTGTGTGCATACTTGTAAGACTAGTAATATATATATATATATAGGGGTGGGTTATAGTAAAAATAGATAGTTTTATAGGAAGAGTAAGAATAGATCTAAGCCCTTGGATCTAGGATCTAGTGGTTGAGATTAGTAGTTTTCAAAATACCAAATAGTTTCCTACGATCTAGGATTTAGGCTACATAATTCCCTAAATAGGTTAACATAGTTTCCTAACTTTAAATTTCATGTCCTTCCTACTCTTCCTACAAAACTATGTATTTTTATTTTAACCCTTTTATATATATATATATATATATATATATATATATATAGGGAGAGGATCAAGAGAAAACTCACCTTTAGAGAGAAAACTTAAAAACTTCTAAAAATTTATTTTTAATTAAAAATAAAAAATATTTTCAAAATTCTGTTTTAGCCATTATTCTTATATTTTCTTATATTTCACTCGAAAAATATAAAAAAAATAAAACAAACCCGCTGTAATGCACATACGTATTACTGTGCGATACCGTTGTATTACACATGTGTATTACTATGTATTTTTGAGTTTAATCGTGTTTTATTGCATATATTCAATATTTGTGTATTGTATATGTGTAGTAGTGTTGTATTATATGGGAAAAAAATAATAATAAAATAAAAGTCGATGTGGTGCACATGTGCGTTAATGTTGTATTACACATACGTACTAATGTGTATTCGATGTGTGTATTAATCTTATAATGCATATATACAATAGTGTGTATCAAATATGTGCAATAGTGTTGTATTCTATGCAATACAAACACTTTTGCATATATGCAATGCACACTATTACACATGCGCACTATACCGACGAGGTTACCGACAAGTTTTTTTTTTTTAAACCAATAACAACATATAAGAATAATGGGAAAAAAAAAAGAAACTTTAAAAAATTTTTTTTAAAAAAGTTAAAAATAGTTTTTTAAAAGTTTTTAGGAGTTTTTAAGTTTTCTCTTTAAGAGAAGTTTTCAATAGAACCCACCCCTATATATACACACACACACACGTGTATGGTTAATGTAAATAATCGATGCTAGAATGAAAGAAAGTTGTAAGAACTTGTATGTGCCTAGTTGTTAACTTAACATAATTGAAAGAGTCAAGTAAGAATGTGATGTAAGAGTCAGGGTGGCAGACCCTTATGGGCAAGAATAGTAAGAGTCTAATGTAAGATTCAGGGTGGCAGGCCCTTATAATACCTGGCAAGAATAGAGTGGCCGACTCTATGACATCGGTGCAAGAGGTCGGGTGGCAGACCCTTATAATATCTGTGCAAGAGGTTTGGTGACAGACCCTTATAATATATGTGCAAGAATGTAAGAATACCTGTATGTTTGTAAGAATGTGTAAGAATAATGTAAGAATAGTACAAGTAATATTTGTTTGTACATAAAAGAACGTGTAGAATAATCAATTGTAAATGAAAGAATAAACTAATGTGAATGTAAGACGATAGGAAATAAGAGCAGGACAAATGTGAGAACGGTACCTACGGGTACCAATGTGTAAGAATAATCCTGTAACTTGTTAAACTAGAACTCACTCAGCGTAGCTGACTTTTAGTATGTACGCAGGTAAATAGATTGAAGGAGCTGGCTTGAGGATGGTACGTGGTAGGGACTAGAAGACTGGCATCTCGGGTGGAAATGTTATGGATTAATATGTTATGTTTAAGACAAGTTAACTTTTGTTAAGACAAGATTCGATGTTTTGTAGTGTAATGCATGAAGTTTTAATTATTTCGCGAAAGTTTTAATTAACTCTGATTTTAGAACTGTGTTTATGAGTAAATCCAACACCAAAGTAGGGTTACCGGGAACGGGGCCTTACACCGGGCATATTCCGCTTAAAGCCGGGTTGTTACAGTAAACCGTGTATCTAAAATATTAAACATACATTTGTTTTCATTCACCATAGGAGAGAACTATATCAAACCTTGGTGATCACTAACATTGTTCCGGAGTTTAATAAATAAAAGAAAAGAAAGAAATAGAATTAAGGAAATAAAATAAAGGTATATTGGTTTTTATTAATCCTAACTATTGCCTTTTGGTCACTGTCGGTTTCAACTAATGAATTGGCTACTGACGGTCCCAACTTTTAACGTATTTGTTCAAAATGGTCCGCGGCTAACAGAATTCTAAAGCCGTTAGTTTCAGGTCGTTGGAAAAGCGTTTTTGCCAGGAAAAGTAAAATTTGTTGCCGGAAAACACCACCTGAACACCACAACCACCACCAATTGACTCACTGTCAACCAACTACCACCACCTGAGCACCATCAACCGATTCCGACGATGGTTCTAGGGTTTCCGGCGACCTTAATAATTTGGGCTTTTACTAGAAAAATGTCCCTAAAGGTCCGACACAAAGTTACCAAGATGGTTGGGACGAAATTGCTGAGTTTTTGGGAAAAAAATTTGAGTTTTCCAGCCAAAAACGTTTTTCCTGCTACCTGAAACTAACGACGTTAGGATTATGTTAGTCGCGGACCGTTAGGAACAAATACGTTAAAACTTGGGACCGTCAGCAGCCAATTCGTTAGTTGGGACGAGTAGTGACTAAAAAACGATAGTTGGGATTAATAAAAACCAATATACCTAAAATAAATTGTGACATTCGTCAATTTCGGGTCTTGTTTGTATTCGTTTTTGTATTTGTTTATTATGTAAACCGACCCGATTTGTAAACCGAAGCTTATGTTATAATAAAAATGATGGATTTATGTTACAATTTTGTTTCACACTTGTTGGGTCTTGAAAACAATCTATTTTTATTTTTATTTATTTATTTATTATTTATTTTTTTTTTTTGTTTTGTGTTTTTGTCTTGATCCATTTTGCATGAAAACTCTTGTGTCTCACACCCATATTTGACCACCAACATTACCCTATATATACACCACCTTTCCTCTTCATTTTCCCTTGCTACAACTCCAAAAAAAAGAAAAAACTCTCTCAAACATCAAAGATTCAAGGTTATCTTCTTAAGTGTTCTTGAAGGATTTTGGTCTTTCATCTTAATTAGTTTATGTAGCCTTATTAATACTTGTTTATGGTTGTGCAACATATATATAATATACACCCCTTCTTTACCTTTGGTAGTTACTTCTCCGATTCCGGTCGGTGAGGTTTCGGACCCCATAAGGCAAGGCTTCATGGAGGACTTCGTGTCCTTGATATATATACATCTATATAACTTGTTCATACATATTAATCTTGCTTATTTTAGTTTGTTGGTCATGTTTACAAGTTCCATGGTTATGGGTTTTTAAGAGTCTATGCTTCGGTTTAACCGTAAATAGCTCTAAACCGTAAACCGAACTTTGTTACTAGTTTTGTTTGTTTAAACATACTTAGTGTTAGATCTAAGTTTCTTAAATCATTTTTACAAATTCTATGGTTATGGGTTTGTAGAATCTTACCTCGGTCTTAACCCGAAACACGATCCGAACCGAAAACCAAACTTTTGTTTAAAGACTTTATTGTTAACTTTTGGTATTTTTTTATTTGTACATTATTATACAAATTATTTAGTGTTTGGACATGTGGAAACCATCTATGAACTTGTTGTAAGATGGAAACCGAAACCAAACCGATTCTTGCTCGCTTAAGACACACAAGTGTGTTTTTTTTTTCTTTTTTTTAGCCATCAAGACTTGTATATTTCTTTAAAAATAGTTACAAATTGATTTTTAAATATTTTCTTAAGTACTTGGAAATGTTGGATCCAACTTGATCTCATAACAAAGTTTGGACCGACAAAACCGAACACTCGCTTAACGTGCGTTGTTAGTTCTAAAACAATGGAACTACATACTTGGTTAAGTCTTATTAAATTTTATTGAGTTATCTCATAACATTCAATATTTTGGAAAGTTGACTTTGGGTTTGACCAATTATCAAGACCCGAACCGACAACCCGAACCGACAACCCGAACACTCGATAAAAAAAACCCGTTTTAGTATCTTTATTCCAAAGGGATCTGCATTCTTGCATTTTACCCGTCTTATTACTTAACATAGGTTGAGTAAATATTAAGGTTAGATACTTTAACCCGGTTTCGAGCAAACTTACATTTTTAAAGGGTTATTATTATAAATTCTTAAATAGTCACATTTTAAACCTTGAACTTTAATTATTTACATTTCTCAACATTTATTTTGTTTAAGACCTTCAAGACAACCTTTCTAAATTCAAGACTTCTTTTCTTTTTAGGCATTGTGCGTTAAACTCGTCGTTCCGACAAATCTCCAAATTATCATCTTTCAAGTTTACTACTTGAAGGTGAGTACTTCATACCCCATTTTCCATCTTTTATTTTGGGGGTGACATTTCATACTTATTCAACAAAATGTTTTATATTTGAATCTTAAACCACAAACGTAGTTGTATACTTTACCTAAATAATTGCTCGATTTGGTGTTCTATGCTTATATGCCTATGTGTTTATCGCTTTTGGTTGGTGGAACTATAAAATCCTAGACTATTTGGCATCCCCTTATAGCAAGGTGTCGTTAACGTAATGCAATTAACGATAACTATAAAATCCTAGACTATTTGGCATCCCCTTATAGCTAGGTGTCGCTAATGTGTTTAGCGATATCTATTTATCCAAATTACCACTTTTATTTATCGTTTCGTATGCAAGTTTTGTGGCTATCTTTATTATATACTAATATGATCAAACTTATGAATTGCTCACCGACCTTTGTGTTGACAAACTTTATTTTATGAAATGTTGCAGGTTTGCATCTTGGTTGATTTATGATTGTGAAGAAAACGGCATCAAAGACCTTAGGATATTTGTAAAAATGAACAATATCAATTTGCCATATTTTGTGATATCTTGTTTATGGTTATTTTATGGATAATTGTTATGTGACATTTTCGATGTTGTGAAATGAAATGAGTTTATTAAATACTGTCACTTTAATTAGTGTCATGTGCTTATGGACAATCGTTACACCTCGGCATGTTCCGCCGCCTTTGGTCGGGGTGTGACATAAATTAAGGGGAAACCATCAATTTCATGTAACAGGGTGAGAAAGGGCGCAAAAGCTCCGTCACCTCAGCAATTGAGGCACGAGGACGTTTGTGTGAGCGAATTGTGAGTGTGAGGGGCATGTTTAAAGAAAATTAATTAAGAGTATATAACCAATCATTTCAATCCACCTCACCTATAACCGCATTTAACATTTACCTGCCCATTACGCATGTTTTTTATTTGAAATATGAAAGTCCAACTGTCCATGTGTCACATTTTCCATACCGGTTAATAAACACATAATTTCTTATAACCTATCTCACGTGTCGAATATCAACCCCAATACATAACCCCAAGATTTTTCTATCATTCAAGAAGGGTATTGGGTTATGTTTATTTATGTTTTGATTTAGCTAGTTTTTGTTGACACAAATGTTAGTTTGCAAATAATAATATATTTTGAATGATTTGTGCAACACTTAACGACATAATTGATGTCAAAATCAGTAGCTTTGGAGTCGTAGTTATAATAATTGTTGTCATGTCGATTTTGTTGTTATGATTTTGCATTAGCCTGAATTATTTCATGATAAATAATTAAATATCCGACTACCTCACTTTCCAAACATGGACAATAATATTCAATTCACTCAATTATTATTGCAATAATAATCAAAGACAATAACGCAATAGAAATGAGTGACGATCGCAGTTTCATATTTTAGGGTTTTGCAATTATTAAAGCGTAAAAAAAACAAATTTCTTCTGTTTATTTAAATGTGACCATATGCCGGTTTAAGTTTCTTATTAACTTTAGATTAGGGATGAGCTCGGTCCATACCGGTATCGATTCTGAATTTTACTATCCTGATTTTCTTAAAAGAGCAAATACCACAAAAAACCAACATATTTTCTGGTTTTGCTTACAAAAGTCTCTCACTCGACTTTTGCATATAAAAGTCCTTCCATTGGTTTAATTTGAATATAAAAGTCCCTCAACCCAACTTTTGCATATAAAAGTCCTTCAACTCAACTTTTGCATTTAAAAGTCCATAAATGCAACTTTTACATATAAAGTAGTAACAAGATCCTCATCTTTAAGGTCCATTGATAACGAGTCTAACAATTCCTAATCTTCGCGACTTGCTTCATAAGTAGTGTCACTATAATCATCCTCTTCATTATTTGGGTATTACTCTTGATTATTTGGGTATTACTCCATTTTATGAAAGCGCGTGCATAACCTGTAAATAAATAGCATCTACAAAAATAAAACAATGTATGAAGAAACCATATTGCTACTGTTAATAATAATTTAATATTAACTCGATACTAAGATAGCCATACTACACTAGATAATTAGCAAACATACATATGGTAAATACTCAAATGACATGAAACTTAATCTATAAAACTTAATATACAGATGTTATCAAACAGGAATGTAAGTATAAAAAAACAAATAAGAATGAAGAATCAAGAAACACAAATCGGTGATATCAAACAAGAATAATAAACGGCGATATGTATATGTTCATTCTTGTGGTTCGATTTCAAGTTTATTTATTAATTTATATACCGATTGCATACCTCGTGTCGATTTCAAGTTGCAAAAATTTGCCGATCATTCGTTTTATGTTCGTAATCGTTAATTGTTGTTTCAGTTTACTAGGGTTTATATGTAAAAGTTGAGTTGAGAGACTTTTATATGCAAAAGTTGAGTTGAAGAACTTTTATGTTCAAATTCAACAAATGGAAGGACTTTTATATTCAAAAGTCTAGTCAAGAGACTTTTGGGAGCAAAACCATAAAATATTTTGGTTTTTATGATATTTGCCCTTCTTAAAACTTGGTACCGGAAATTTTTAGTCATATGCGAATGTTTATTAAAAAAAACAAGGAAATATATGAAGGAGCCCATTCCATTTGTCCCATGACTCGTCCGTTGCCACAAACTTCTTTTGATGACAGACTGACCCACACAATGTAACGTCCATGACTTCCATGCCTGTCGCCCGTTACATGGTGTCCTTGGCTCAATTGCAGCTCCTTAAAGTTACAAGGGTTTCAATTACTAGATTTTATCCCTCGTATTATGGGGGTTGTTTTATATTATTTGTTTTTAATATTTATATATGTATATTTGGATTTTAATTTTATTTATTGTAAGAATAGTTAATAATTAATATACATGAGGTTTGATTATGAAATGGTTTCACAAATAAATGTTATGTTATAATCCAATATTTGATGAGATTATTTTTTTAATATAATGACATGTTATAACCCGTTTAAGGGCTATCTGTGTTTGGTGAGACATTTAACCGTGAATTCGTTCAAAAGCTATCTGGATTTTGTGACCCATGACCCGCTTATGTTTTTTTACTATAAAATTTTTTATTAATTATAAATAATATCCTTTTCTTTTTAAATTAAAAATTAAATTTTAGTATATCCCTATTTTATAGAATTTTCATATCAAATAATTGGTAAGATTCATTTTTAATTTAATGAGATGTTATAACCCGTTTAAGAGCAATCTGGTTTTTGTAAGACCCATACCCATGAATCTGGGTTAAATCAACGAGAGACCTCCATTTAAAAATCAAGCAATCTGACGGCTTCCATAAAAGAGGGGAGCGACCACATCACGACACGTAGGATTTTAGGGTTTTCGTTTATATATATTATAATACGAAAAAAATTAATTACACATTATATGAAAAAAAAATATAGGTTTTAGGTTTATTAGTCTAACCCATTTAACAAATAGATCATGTTTAGATTGAGAGTCTAACCGGCATAATAGATATGTTGTATTACTAAATAAAACAACTCAAACAATCAACTCGTGTTAAATTAAAATCTTATCTTATCTTACTATGTTAATAAAAGAAAATGTTGAATCTTAGGTGTCAAGCCTACATTTCTTCTAATTCTTAATCTCTCATCTCATTCATTTTAGCTTTTCATGAGTCATGAGTCAAAACCATTTTGTCAATTAGGTTATAACATAATGTGGATTTTATTTTTTATTGAATTAAGTGTCATTTTTATACCTAAGGTTTGACCAACTATGCTACTTTAGTATATATTTTTTTAAATTTCTTGCAAATCAGCACATGACGTTTCCAAAATCATGTTATTTTAATACTTTTCGTTAACCTTGTTTGTTTCTTCCATTAAGCTGGGGTAAAATAATAATTTTTTATTTCCCATTTACTTGATTTTGTGTTCAAAAATAAATACGAGCCGAGCTACTTTTTTAACAAAACTAATCGAACCGAACTATTTTTTTTAACAAAAGTAAACGATCTGAACCAGTTTTTAACAAAATAAACGAATCGGGCTACTTTTTTTTAACAAAAATAAACGAACTGAATCACATTCTTTAACAAAAATACAGAGCCAATTTATTTTAGCAAAAATAAACAAATTGAACCACTTCTTTTTTTTTGTTATTTGACAAATCCTATGTAATACACGGGTTCAAAAGCTAGTAAATTAATAAACTAAAAAAGATATAGAGTTTATAAGTTTAAACCAACTCGTTAAGACTCGTTTACAACTTTATATCACGTTTGCTACCCGTCTAACCTGCTTATAACATGTTTAATTTTAATAAAAGTTAGCTATCTACTTTATCTTTATGGCTTTATTATGCTCAACATTGTATACTGGATTCAATATCACAAATTTAAAAGACAACTACGCATAATTGGTTGATTGTCTTTTCAATTCATTAAATCGTTTCATGTACAAAGACAAAGAAAACCAGTAAAGGTATTGGGTACAGTAACTAAGAAAAGAGTGGAGTTTGCTGTTCTTGTTTCTCCACTGGAAAACAGAATATAATAATAAGTAAAACAAAGTGCCCCTTAATTATCACTTTTCTGTTTAAAATGAATGTTTTAGTGAGTATTTGTATTTTAGAGTTAAGTATGGTTTTAGTCCCTGATATTTGCTCAGATTTCCGCTTTATTACATTTCTTTCTTTTTTTATTTAATTTTGTTAATTATAAAACCAAAAAACAGAGGGTCTTTTGTTTTCTTTTCTTTTACAAATGGCAAATTGAAAATAAATAATCTCAACTTTTGTGTATCGGCTGATAATAATCTCAAATTTAAAAATCACTATCGGCGGTCCCAACTTTCTAACTATTTTTGTCTCAATGAACCTCCGTTAAAAAATACTTAGCGCCGTTATGTTTTTTCCCGAGTTTCAAACCGATGTTTTAGGGCTTTTGATCGAAAGAACGACACGATTCGACTGATGTAAAACTTATCTCAAAACGGTGATTTAAATGACTTGATTTTTGTTAATTGGAAGTTCAAACACTCGAATTGAAACATTGTTTCGTCGCTTGGATAACCATTTCAAGATAAGTTTTATATTGGTTGCCTCGTATCCTTCTTCCGATCAAAAGCCCTAAAACATCGGTTTGGATTTTAGAAAAACAGTTAACGACGTTAAGTGTTTTTTAACGGAGGTCTATTGAGAGAAAAATAGTCGAAAGGTTGGACGGCTGGCAGGGATTTTAAATGTGAGATTATTATCGGTCAATACACAAAATACGAGACTATTTATTTCCAATTCGCCTTTTGTTTTTGTTTTTTCTTTATTTACAATATACCCATCATTTACTAGCACATAGGCAAAATGTTAACAGCTACATCTAACTGAGTTAAGTGATTAGATGTCAACAGAACTAAAACGAAACTAAATAACTAAAAAAAAGAGAAAAAAGACTCTTTTGTATTAAAAACAGGAATTTGAGCAAACCTCATCGACTAAAACCGCACTTAACCCTAGATTTGATTATATTTTACTTTTGAATATATTCTTCCTAAAAAATTCTCAATCTAAGCATATTTAACAATCTCGAACCGTGGAAGCATTTAATATTGTCTAAATACTAAAAAAAAACAAAAGCACTGTATAAGTGAGTGCTGAGCTCTCACTTTCAGCATCAGCATCAGCATCAGCATCATAAAAGTATCTCCATCTTTCCCAACAACTTGTACCACATGTAACAAAACATGTACCTTTGTCTGTATTTAACAGTACCATCACTGGAAAGGTGTCCTTTTTAAGCCTTTGGTGGATGAACAGTGAAAGTAAGTACTGTGTTTATGTGAGGAATCTTACAATTTAATTATATTTAAATGTGGAATCTTTGATATTTTTCACCAAATTGTTCTTTAATCAAACTAACCTTTCTCTTATTCCATCACTACCATTCATCTAATCAACTTTTTTTTTTCTTTAATCTTTATTATTATTATTATTATTATTATTATTATTATTTCTTGGTTCTCTTTCATTATCAAGCAGCAAAATTTGAAATCTTTACTTCATCATTGATAATGGCAGGACACTGAGCAACTTTTTGAGGTTTGTGCCATCTTTTTGTGATAAAGATTTGATTTTTTTCAGTGGGATGCATGAGCAGATGTGAGAGATACACTTTTATTATGCTTTCTGAAGGTGCACATAACCTGTTTGTTCATATGCTTGAGTTTTAGGGTTCTTGTTTTTAGCATATTGTTAGATATAACTTCATTTTTTTAGTATTAATTGCTTTATTATTGGAAAAATCAATCTTTTTCGTCCATATTCTTGATTCCTATTTTTAATGATTACCCTTGAAAAATTTCAGATTTTTAGTTCATATATCTGGAAAAAGAAAAAAAAAACCTTGATTCAGGGTTTTATAAATGGACCTTAAAAGGGATTGGTTTGATTAAAGGTTCCTGGTTGATTCAGAATTTTTAATATTTATTTTGTAAATTTACAGTTGTTCTTCAGTTTCTTGATAGCTTCAAACATATGAATATATGATGCATCTATTGGTTTGATATAATGGTATATTATTCATGTGTGGTTTTGTAGAATCTAGCTTGATAAAAAAGTAAACTTTGTGGAGTTGGTGCCGATAATGATGTCGATATCATACACGAATCTCTTTGAACTTGCATCTGGTGATGCACCGTTACCCTCATCGGGTTTTAGTCGAGCTAGTAAAAAATTGTCCCGTGTGGCAACCGTGCCAGGGGTATTATCGGAACTAGACGATGAAGGTTTTAGTTCTGATGCCCCGTCATCGGTTTCTCAAGAGCATATGATCATTGTAGGCAACCAACTCCCGCTTCGGGTCAATAAGCAACCCGATGGCAGTTGGAGTTTCAGTTGGGATGAAGATTCCCTCCTTTTACAGCTCCGAGACGGGCTTCGTGAAGATGTGGAAATCACTTACGTAGGCTGCCTTAGAGAAGAAATCGACCCGAAAGATCAAGATGACGTGGCACAACATTTGCTTGAAAACTTTAAATGTGTGCCCGCGTTTATACCACCCGAGCTTTTTAGCAAGTTTTATCATGGGTTTTGTAAGCAACATTTATGGCCATTGTTTCATTACATGCTTCCTTTATCACCCGACCTCGGTGGTCGGTTTGACCGGTCTCTTTGGCAAGCTTACGTGTCGGTCAACAAAATATTTGCAGATAAAGTTATGGAAGTTATTAGTCCTGATGATGACTTTGTTTGGGTACATGATTATCATTTAATGGTTTTGCCTACCTTTTTAAGAAAACGGTTTAATCGGGTCAAACTCGGGTTTTTTCTCCACAGCCCGTTTCCGTCCTTTGAAATATACCGAACTCTGCCCGTAAGAGATGAGCTTTTACGGGCCCTTTTGAACTCTGACCTTATTGGATTTCATACTTTTGATTACGCGCGTCATTTTCTTTCGTGTTGTAGTAGAATGCTCGGTTTATCTTATCAATCTAAACGAGGCTATATCGGACTTGAATACTACGGTCGGACCGTAAGCATCAAGATTTTACCAGTCGGGATTCATTTGAAACAGCTTCGAAATGTTCTCGATCTACCCGAAATCGAGTCTAAAGTGGCAGAATTGACAGATCAGTTTCGTGGTCGAACCGTGTTACTCGGGGTTGATGACATGGACATCTTCAAAGGGATCAGTTTAAAACTTTTGGCATTTGAAAATTTGCTGACTCAGCATCCGGAAAAGAGGGGTAAGGTGGTGTTAGTTCAGATTGCAAATCCAGCTAGAGGGCGCGGTCGGGACGTTCTTGAGGTCCAGTCAGAGACTCACACTACTAGAGAAAGAATTAACCGAAAATTTGGCCGCCCTGGTTATAAGCCCGTGATCTTGATTGATGAACCTCTTCAGTTTTACGAGCGGATCGCTTATTATGTGATTTCCGAGTGCTGTCTAGTTACTGCTGTAAGAGATGGTATGAATTTGATACCGTATGAGTATGTTATATGTCGACAAGGGAACGATAAGTTGGATGAAACTTTAGGGGCAAATCCGTCAACTCCCAAAAAAAGTATGCTCGTTGTCTCGGAATTCATCGGGTGCTCACCGTCTCTAAGCGGGGCCATCCGGGTCAACCCGTGGAATATTGATGCAGTGGCAGAAGCTATGGATTCAGCATTGGTTTTTTCTGAACCCGAAAAACAAATGAGGCATGAAAAACATTATCGATACGTTAGCACTCACGATGTCGCGTATTGGGCCCGCAGCTTTTGGCAAGATCTTGAAAGATCATGTCGGGACCACGTAAGAAGAAGGTGTTGGGGTATCGGGTTTGGGTTAGGGTTCCGAGTTGTTGTGCTAGACCCGAATTTCAGAAAACTTTCAATCGAGCATATTGTTTCGGCTTACAAACGCACAAAAAAACGCGCGATTTTGTTGGATTATGATGGTACTATGACCCTGCAGAGTTCAATCAGCTCGGGCCCAAGTTCAGAAGTTATAGAAATAGTTAATAGTTTGTGTCGAGACCCGAAAAATGTTGTTTTTGTAGTTAGTGGGAAGGATCGTGTCACATTGACCGAATGGTTTTCTTCGTGCGAGAAATTGGGTGTTGCAGCTGAGCATGGTTATTTCCTTAGGTACAAATCTGTACTTTTAACCCTTCAAAATTACCCTGATATATACATATATTTTTTTAACAAATTGTGATTTTTTTTTTGTGGGTGAAGGGAAAATAAGGATGCAGAATGGGAAACATGTGTGGCAGTGGCGGACTTTTATTGGAAACAGATAGCAGAGCCGGTGATGAAGTTGTATACCGAGACAACTGACGGGTCAACTATTGAGACGAAAGAGATTGGACTTGTGTGGAACTATCAGTATGCTGATCCAGACTTTGGTTCGTGTCAAGCTAAGGAGCTTTTGGACCATTTGGAAAGTGTTCTCGCTAATGAGCCCGTTACAGTAAAGAGCAGGCAAAATATTGTTGAAGTCAAACCACAGGTTAGTACTCTCGCCCTTGTTTGCATTTACTTACGAGTGGGTCACTTCCTGTTATGTTTATCTTTAACGAGTCAAGCAGCTAAAAACTGAAAGGCGTTGGCTAACATGTGAATGTGTCCAAAATTATGCAAAATGAATTTTAATACATAACCTTCAAAATTTTTATACTCAAATGATTAGATTGTTATAAAAATATATAATTCTTGTAATCACATTTGACAGATTAATTTTATATGAAAATATATAATTTTGATAATGGTGTTTCAGGTCAATCCACCCAACTTGTTTTGACCCATACCAAAATTATCTGCTTTGAACAGAACCCATTATGACTAGTTGACTAGTTACGGACCGCCCATTTTGCCACCTTTACTAAAAACATCATGATTTTAGGGTAATGCTTACTATTATTGATGGTCAAAAACACTTCTATTTTAAGTTAAGTCAAACTATAATAAGAAATAGTTGTTTGAATTTATACAAAAAAAAAAAAGTCTTGCTTTCTACATGAAACTAACTGAAAAAAGAGTTTGACTTTTAAGAGTCAAACTTATTGAATTTCCGATGGAAAATTGATGCAGTTTTGTTGCAATCACACATCAACGATGGCCTTATTACCTTCACTGAAGTCAGTGAAGTTAAATGACATTTTCTAACAAAATGAAAAGATCGATATCAGTTAATAACGTTAATAAATTTGTTTGACATGAAAAGTCAAAGTAACATTTTTATTGCTCATTTTCAACAGGGGGTGAACAAAGGGCTTGTTGCAGACCGTCTTTTAACAACAATGAAACAAAGAGGAATGGTACCCGATTTCGTGCTTTGCATCGGGGATGACAGGTCAGATGAGGACATGTTTGAAGCAATCACACGAGCAATAGCGGCCCCCACTCTTTCCCCAGTAGCCGAAGTCTTTGCTTGCACAGTTGGCAGGAAACCGAGCAAAGCCCGGTACTTTCTTGAGGACACAACTGAGATCCTGAGAATGCTGCAAGGCCTTGCTGCTGCTTCTGAGCAGCATTCGTTATACAACGTAACTAAAGGTTTTCAGAAAGTGGTCATTGAGTAGGAAATATTTACCAAACTGTCATTCTTCGAGGTGTTCGTGTTTGTTGGTTGCTTGTGAATAACTATTATCTTCTCCAAATTGGTTACAAATGGAGAGGTTTAGTTTTCATGTTTTGAAAGTTTGTGAAATTGTTGTTATAGAATGTATGTACTATGTAGTTGGTTGGTTAAACTTTGAAGTAAATAAGTTGACTTCTGATGCTTCAAGTCAAACATTTAAGGATATGTATGCTGCTTGTGGTTATGGTCAACCCTTTTCTGTAATTGATAGTGAATTAATAGCAAGTTTTGAAGATACATTACATGATATCAAAAGTTTTAATTTGCTTAAAACAAGTTGTTGTCTGGACACGCGCTAAGAAATGTTATGTAATAGTGCAAAAGTATTAACGGATGCAATGTGACCATGTAACATTTTGACTAAATAAAGGACTAATTATGTAACTTTGCAAGGTTAAATTCACAGTGTATTTAAGACCACCTCCAATAGGAGATTTTTTGGTTGGGTCCTAATTGGAAGTTTTTGGTTATTAGCCCTATTGTGATGGACAGATTCTTGAGATGAAGTTTTTCTACAAGAATTTCTGAAAACAAGTTTTTGGCATAGGTGGTGGGCCATGGGTTGGGTTTTAATTAAAAAAAACTTATTATTTCTATATATATATATAGTTATAAAATAAAACTCTACTTATAAATTATAAAGGTAAATATTATAAACTAAAATAATTATTGAATTTAATATTTAAATTAAACAATCTATTATTTTTATTACAATTCATTATTTTTTTTACCGACAAACATGCACTTTTACTCGATACCTATTCTACTCTTAAAAATAATTTTTTTTAAATTTACATTTTTTAGACGAATAACATAAATATTCTTCTATATATATTTTATTAAAATACAAAGGTTAGTAATTAAAATAAATATAAAAGGTGGTGATGATGTGGCATGTTTTTGGGTTTCCTTATTGGAAAGGTTTTTGGAGATATTTTTGGAATATTGAAGAATGAATGTTTTTCTGACATGGCGGCTGGCAAGGAATGTTTTTAGATCTTTTTTGAGTTCCTGATAGGGAAGCACACAACTAAATTAAAACCCAAGTCACTTGATCAATTTAGGTCTGCATGACAGCAGCAAAAAATAAAATACATATCCTTGAATAGTTGAGTTCATGAATGCTAGAAGCTCAAAAATATACCATTCCAACTTGCACAAGCGGGTTGTTGACTACTGCATTAGTCTAATAACAAAAAAACATGGGACCTGACAGTAAAACAAAAAAGAACAATATGACACAACACATTGGCATTTTGCAGGAATACGGGAGATCATGAACTTACAATTTACTAAGGTGACAGCTCCAATGTTGTAGCAAGTTCGTGAAAGTAGATACTCGAACTACTTTGACTTTCATCACACTGGATCTTCATACAATTTGTTGTTTTACTAATGGCAATGTTAGCCTCTTCACACAGACTAGAAAAACATGGTCGCATCTTAGCTCTATTTGTTGCAGGCAGCTCTGTTAGTAAATCTTTAATGCGCTGCAGCTTTGAAATAATGAGACAAGCCTTTTTTTTCCTTAGCTGAATTTGCACACCCAGATTTTCCCAACGGCCCTTGATCTGCGCCATGTCCACCTCAATTTTCAGCTTCTTTGGCTCATGGCTCTCAACTGGTACTTTCCTCTGCTCCACATGAGCACTTTCGGTCTTGATATTATCCTTATCTTTTCTTAAAAGCACCCGAAATTCGGCCATAAGCTCATGTACTATAGCTTCCTGCATGAGATCATAGAATTTATAAGAAAGTAAGAAACATGGAAACTTTAAGACACAAAAAGCAAAAAGCAGAAGCTCAACATCTTTTTATAAAGGGAATATCTCATACTTTTATAAACTACAAATGTAAGTTGTGTTAAATGTACAAATTGTTGAAAATTGATATATACCTCACGTGAGACCATTGTGAAGTTGCTCATTGTAGAATTACCTAGCAGATAGCTTTTGAGTTCAGTAGGCATAGCTACATTCTTGGGTTCATGCGCCAACAAGTATTTTCTATTTGGGTAAACATTTAGCCTCTTTAAGTTCACAAACGGAGAAGGTTGATGTAACACAAGTTCCCCAGATGAAGACAAAAGCTGCAGGACATTTTATAAACAGAAATTACATATACAAAAAAAGAACACACAATGCAGCCTTCATAATTATGCCTAAAGATTTATAAATGCAGATAGCATATCTCTCTGGAGTGTACTTTCATCTTCAATATGGTGTTTGGCTGACTATTGCATTGAAAGAGAGAAAGGTGTGCAGAGTATGTGTTTCTTGATACTTTGTGCCAATAGAAGTATCAAAGCATGTTTCTATATCTGGTTTTAGCATTGTATATTTGTATTATTACGGAAAACAATTCGGGATTTTCAATGTAACTAAAGGAGAGAAATATACATATCAATGCACAAGATACGCAAAAGCCCAGTTTGGATCTACAACATAACAAAGGGAAATAACATGTAGCCAGCTTGACCGACGGAAAACCATAAATTAGTCTTTTAATAAAATTTACACGTAAGTAGAGCTATCAAATGGAAGCAGCTTTACCCATGTAAGGTAGCTGTCTTTAATTTGTTTTAATCTTATTATACTTTTGTAATAATGAAAGCTGTCACTTAAGTTGAAAATCACTGTAAGAATATACCTCAACTATTTCCAAGCTAAGCTTAAGGAATTTGACACTGTGAAGATGTTGAAGCAGACAAACTATTTGATGAGCTTGTTGTGGATAGGAGACACAAATTTCCGCCTTCTCCAAAGAATGGAATCCGTCTGTAGTTAGACGCAATGGATAATCCCCTTTATAGGACAAGGAGGCAAGGCCAGGTGCAGAAATCACATGCTCTGCATTACCGGATTTGATTGTGAGATTCTTGAGTTGAGGTGCAACCACATTGACAACCTTCACACTATTCAAATCCCAGACATGTTCAAGTGTGAGATTAGATAGTTGAGGATGAAAGATGCTGATACCCTTTGACCCCATTGTTCTAAATTTCCTCAATGTGAGATTCTTCAAGTTTGCACATTTTGAAAAAATGCCAACACACTTCTCAGCTTCGTCATCAGATAGAGCGACAGAATTAAGTTCCAATGTTGTCAGTGCCGAGAGTTCCCAGGTTGATGTCGGAGTAAAGGAATAACTATGAAATCGACTCCAAAGATTTCTGCCCCTGCCTGCGTACGCTGTGAAACTAAGATGCTTGAGAGACTGAGAGCTAACAAGAGAAAGAGGAAATTCAAAATCTTTCTCAGGAAAACACACCACACTCAGCTGCTGGACATTGTGAGAGATTGCATAATTCAGAATTCTTTTCACAAACGTCTGGCTCACCTTCCCTCGAAAGCTGAGCTTCACTGCATGCACTTCTGTTAGATTGTCCCGGCGGGACAAAACATCCGTAACAAATTTGGAGAACTTTGGTAATGTAGTGAAATCCACAGTTGAGAAATTGAGAGAGGGCATTGAAGTCCAGATATACCTCCATCTGGGTGACAAAACACTGATATCAACAGCATCTGTGATCTTGAGAAAAGATAGAATCTTGTGAATAAGATCATTTAGCAAGCTGCTTAATCTATCAGTACCTTCTACATCCATTCTCGTTTAAAGTACGTTTGCTCTTTTATCAAATGGCTGCAATTTAATAAAATGAAAAGATCACAACATGCAAAAACAAGTGGTTTATGTTCAAACAAGCTACTAGAAAGTGTATCATTTGTATGTTTCAAACCATAAACACATAGGCTAGCCAGTTCGAGCTCGAACTTAAACGAGTTGGCGCAAGCTTTGCTCGTTTAAAGCTCGACCGTTAATTTTTATTTATTTATTTATTTTTATAAAAGACAAAAATATAGCTTTTAACATACATTTTTTGTAAAGTTTATAAACTTAAAACTAAAACATTATACATTAAATTTTAGGGTTTAATATTAAAGAGCCAGCAGCTCGGCTCGTTTAGGTTCAAGCTTTTTTCGAGCAAGCCGCCAACCCTTTGAACAACCCTAAAAAGAAATGGGGCATCCGCAAATACATAGGGAGGGATATTTTGAGAACCATATTGTGTTTTAAGAACTTAACAACTCAATTCTTGGCCACACATTTAATTAAATGGATTGGATTATGTGGTTGAGATTAAATCTGACTAAAAAGTCAAAGTAGGAGAGAGAATAAACATGTAAGTGATTACACTAATTTTTACGTCCGTTACACATGTGTAAAAAGTCGACTTTCCCCTAAAAAAATTATTTATTTTTTTACATGTACGCAACCTACATATATTACGCATGTGTAAAAAAAATTCGAAAAAAAAAATTGTTACTCTGAGTTCTTTCGAGTTCTTAAAACTCAAGTTGATTCTCATTTCAAATTTCCCCCGTATATATATATATATATATAATGAAAACAAATTTACTAGAGGAAATGCTGCTTATCTTATATGCAAATCAACATATCAACATCTTTTAAAAAGTGAAGCAAATGAAGACAGAATTACTAACAAAATAAGAGCTTGCCGCTTTGGAAAATAATAATAATAACAACGTACAGTTTATGACTTGCTTATACTAGGTGTGAATGTTAATCAAGTTCATGTTCAAATGACACGAGCGGAGACCGAAGACGATCGCGTGTGCGTGTTGAAGATCGGTGATCAAAGGAGACTGGCAGCACATGAAACGGCGGCCGGTGGAGGCGATTTGAAAAGTTGAATGAAAAGATTGTTAATTAAGCTCCACCCTTACTATGACTAGTTGCACAACAATCAAGAGAACCAAATCTTAAATGATTTCTAAAAATGAAGAAAAAAAAATGGCATCAAATATTATATCTTTCAAGCTTCTTGATTATACCGGCCTTTCAAAACAATAAAAAAAAATCATGATATCAAATAAGTACACGTGTATTGTTAAGGGTGAAAACACCCAATTAATTGATCATTGATCAGGGATCCTCTTGTGTTAGTGGTCTGAGTACAGAGACAAGATTTTTAAACACTCAAATCTTATATGTTTAGATGCCGGAAGGACCCAAATAAATGACTGATGGCCCGGCTTTGTTTTATTTAAAAACAAAAAGTTACGGTTGTGTTATGTTATGGCCTAACTCATTCAAATGATTAAACAATGTTTTCAATTGAAATTGAATTGCATTAAACTTTTGTAATAACAATTCATTATTTATCATTTGTTGTAAATTTGATTGGAACCTAATGGAGGTGTTTGTTTGTTTAATATATAACAACTTTTTCCTTTAAATAAAGAAAAAAGAAAAATGTATAATTTATTTTAACTAAATGCATAGTTTATAATTTGTTTTAGTTAAAAAATATAATTATTTAAATGTATAATTCAATTTTAGTAATAAAAAAGAAAAAAGAAAAATGCTTTTAAGGTATTTGAAAGGAGTGGCACAACAAATTCGGGTAGTTTAGGATAAAATTTAAGCGGCTAACAAGATTGGTGGGGTCTTAGGGTACTCTTGGGTTATTAAAAGGAACAACCCCGCCTATCTAAGTATATTTCTCGTCAGTGAAAACTCACAACCAAGAGTAATCCGTGTCAGAAGTTCCATTACAAACATATATTTGATTGCTATTATTTTATTTGTCTTGATTCTGTTTTGAATAAGGTTTGAATTGTTGTGACATGGTAGAACGTAAAACTAGTAAATAATAGCTATACTAATAATAATTATATAAAATTATTGGTGTCTAAAGTTAGTAAAAACCCATATTCACAAGAGTTTTTTTTTTTTTTTCAAACTCATAACTTTAAGTATGGATTTCTTATTCATCTTAGTTTTTTTTTTGTCATATACGAGAATAAAACAAAGTAATAATCAATTTGTAATTTTAATTATATATAATATTTACTAGTTTTTAACGTAGTGTTTGAGAAACACATTTCATCGATTTTTTACAATAGAAGGTAGCAATTAGCATATGACTATATAACTAAGTGACTTTCAAGTCTGGTTTCTGCTAAGTAGGTACTCAGCATAGAGATATTACATAATCACAACCCAAGTCACTAGATTATATTAGTTTTGCATGGCAGCAGCAAAAAAACCAAATCCGTTAATAGTTGAGTTTATAATGATAAGAGGTTCAAAATTTTGCCATTCCCAGTTGCGCAAGTGCCAAGCTCGTTGTTGAATACTGCCTTAGCAATTAGCATAATAACAAAAAACTTGGGACCTGCTTGTAAAATAAAACGCATGGAACCAATAGTTGGCATTGTCACACCCCGACTAGCACAATGAGGAAGCGTAAAACGGGAATGTAACAGACACTTCTGGTATCAACACATTGTTTATAAAGAAGCATTACAAACTAATTTACAAAATATTACAACTCATTGTTCTATCGTTGTTTTACAGTCTAGGTGATATAAACAAAACTAGTTCGTTAACTATACATTCTTACTACTAACGCCTTTGCTTCTATTCACATAGCATCAACCACACACCTCAGGCAAGTAACAGATCACCCAATCATTCCAATTTAGGTACACCTGAAAAGCAGTTTAAAACGGGTCAACTACTAGAGTTGGTGAGTTTCAAGAATTCAGTAATGAGTATTCACAAGTCAACACTTGTAATCATGAAATAAGTATGTATGTATGTAAATAATGTAATTATGCTAAGCTACAGTGAAGCCTTGACTGTATGTGCTGCGTGCATCCATTTCCCACGCTCCATCAACCACTGTGGCCCCTTTCCGCCCACAACATGCCCCAGTAGCTATGTCTAACACTACATAGCCTGTTTGTATAAATATGGTCATGTGCAAACGGCGCTATGTGACACGGTAACCAGGCCGATTCCGTTTGGGTTTGTCAAACCAATAGTACTATTCACAAGCCACCGGCTCGAAGTTAATCACTGTGATCGTAGGGACTTTCGTGTGTTAGCACTTAGATAATTCACATCAATACATGTTTCAGGCATGTATATGTAATCAAACATGTTTTTCACCCCAAAAGTTCGTAAAACAGTTTAAAAGTGGGGTCATGAAACTCACAGTTTAGTAGATAATCAGTACTGTATCAGCTCGTGGTTTGTTCGGTCTGCTATCAGTAGTTCCTATAATCAATATTATAATAATATTAATATTTTAATATTATTATAATCTCAATACTAAACTGGGCTGTGTAACTCATCTGGGTGTAGCTGGAACGCCCAGAAAGTGGCAATAGGCTTAGGTTGTGATGTTGTTCAATGTCTAATACTTAAAACTGAACTTGGCTCAAATTCCCGTTTTCCCAGCTGGGCCAAGTTGTTCGTTTACGCGTTCAGAAAACAGTTATGGGAAAAAAGCTTGGGTAAATGTATTGGTTAACAAAATGATTAAGTTATAAAGAAAGATCACATACTGGGGTCCCGGATTAGCCACGGGACCCGTTTCCGTTTATTCAGTTTGATTTAAGAAGAAACAAGCACAATCCATCCGGATTGTCCAGGTTTTTCATAGAAAAGTTCGTTTTTACTTAATTAGTCCAAAAATATGATTTTTGATCACTCTTGGTGTTTTGATATTCCCGCAGATTCGCTAGTCGCAAACTTGCCGGTTTTTATAAAAACTGAATTTGTTTAATATTCAAATTAGCATAATTAATTAATCGTTAATCATTAAATTATGAAAATTTAATCACTTATCAATTAAAATATGTAGATTTTTATAAAAATATTTTTGGAATTATTTACTGATTTATTAATTTATAAAAATTCATTTTATCAGCTATATTTCGCCTGAAAATCGTCCGTTTACCCCAAATAATTTCCAAAAATTCCTGAATGCTCAAATCATGTCCCAAATCAACCTGTATCAATTCCAGAATGTAAAAATCTCGTGCGATATTCTTTTCGGCCCAAATTCGGCTATAAAAATTCACACGAACGCATATAAACAAAACACCTTTAGACTTCTCCAAATGATCCCAAAATTCATATGTGATCAAAATACATAAAATATGAGTTCCCAGAAAAATTTCATAATTTTTGAAGGATTTTAGCTATTTTTCCCAAATAAACGTCC
The DNA here is from genome assembly GCF_021521415.1 of Bidens hawaiensis. NCBI lineage: Eukaryota > Viridiplantae > Streptophyta > Magnoliopsida > Asterales > Asteraceae > Bidens > Bidens hawaiensis. Next base: position 709,853 of record NW_027491949.1, read on the forward strand.
CAATTCGGTAATAAATTCGCCAAATATTCTCGGATGGTCGAAAAATTACCAAATTTGAACAGGGACTCATTGACATGGTCCCTGATGTCCCTGAAAAATTTCAAGGCCTAACAATATGAACATCATAACCTTAACCTAAACAGCCCGTAAGCGAGTGTTTCGGCATTACCTTAGCGGGTTTGGCTCGTTTCCGACTTTTTAATCAAGTTTTCAGGTTCTTGTGCTTCTAAGCAAGCTAGGTAAAAGTCCTATATCACAAACCAAGCAAAGTTTCATCAACATAACAGCCCTTAACTTAGGGTTTCGGCTAGTGCACAAAAACGAACTTTTGAACCGTAAAAACGCCGTTTCAACCCTTTAATCCGTGGTTATGGCAAAAAAAACTATCAAAACAGGTTCCTTACCATGTGTATGATTAAAACATGTTTATGGACCATTTTTGGGATTTTTACATGGTTAGGAATGATTTTTAGTAATCAAGACATGTTTTTATGGTATTAATCAAGTTTAAACAAGCCGAAAATTGATTATTTAAGACCTCTTTACCTTGTTTTTGCTGGTTTTTGGCTGGAGCAGAACTTGTGTCCAGAGTTTTCAAGAAAATGATGTTGAAAATATCTTGGATCTAGTTTATATGTGAAAGAACTAAAAGTGGGGGGGGGGGGGTTGCTGTTTGCGATCGGGATTCACATGGGCCCATTTTGGCCCAAGTTTCTGATTTCTCAAGCCCAATACGAAAATCCTGGTCCAAATTTTGTTTGGGTTCGGTTTTTGGCGCGAAAAACTTATCGGGTGCGTTAAACAACGCGAAAACGAGTGTTTTTCGGCTAATTTTGTGTAAAATTATAAAAACATACTATATGTTTGTAAAAATCAAAAATATTTTCACGAATCGCTTAAAACATTTAAAGTAAGTTTTTGGTAAGTCTTTTTCAGCTTAACGGATGATACAATGCTTGGTTTGTAACTATCTTTTGCGTTTAAATCTATAGCGGGTAGTTAAACGAGCATATTTTCGTTTAACTTGTTTGCTATCAAACTAAGACCATTTTTCTAATATTTTAGCTTGTATAGATCGTATATCACTTATAGATGGCCCCCCGAGATATCTGGGTCATAACCCGACCCGTTCGGTTAATCATTCATTTGTTACGCAAAGGCGTTTATTTGCTTAATCGGTAAATACGTACTGAGGTGTACCTTGTTTTGGCTCAAATGTCACAGGCATTTTGATTATAGCTATAACATTTCGGTTTTCATTTTCCTGTATATTTCATATATAAAAATCTCGTATTTATTAGTATATTTATTATTTGGTAATTATCTATGAGTATATTGCACAAATGACCCTAAAGTAAACTTTAAACCTCTTTTGCATCCACCACCAAAATCTAAGGACTTAATTGCAAAACTTATCAAAATTATTTGCCTTCCCTCCTTCATCCTCACCACCGATGCCATCCACCCCCCCCCCCCACTTTTTTCTTGTTCCTCAATTCACGGATTAATCAAGGTAATTAACATTACCAAATCATTCTTGACCCTAAAACGCGTCTACCGACACTCCAATTATAAAAATGATAATAAATTGGCAACTAATTCGTTTAAGGTTAAGCCGCGGCTAACTCGTCCCTAATACATCGATCAAAATGCAATTGAACGATATACCACACTCATCTTAACCTCACGACACTAAACCCTAAGTTAATTGCAAGCTAAGAAGCCATCAAGACCAATATCAAGTTCGGGGTTGAATCCGTAAACCCTAGACCTCGTTCTCCCTTAATCCTATATCCAAAACGGTAATTGAATGATGCATTGATGTCACATCATGCAACGGGGGCCTGGTCGTTTTATGAACAAATTAGTACCAATGTAAGCAGTAAAATTTTATTAATAAAGATAAACTACAATGTTTATATACTATGTATCTAAAACAAGGTGTGACTACACAACTATCTCTTCTCTAACACTTCTTGGCATTTAATCTTAATTGTTATTGTTTGTCTTACGCTTGTATCGTTAGTTATGCTCATTACAATGCTAATCCAAATTTCTATCCACAAGGTACCTGAATGCATGCTAAAAAGTGTCAAGTAAAAGGTTGGTGAGTTCGTGAGTTTAGCTCACATACACATAAAAGAGTTAATTTATAATAGCGCACAAGTTTGCGTGCATGTAAGTATACAGCATGGTGCACATCAATCAAGTCCACAATCAATCCTGCATTCGATCATAAGCCTCCCCTCGACTTACAACCCGAACAGCGCGCGTCCTTGATTATTACTCTGCCAAGCAATAATCCAAACGTTTAGGTCATATGACGCAACCAGTCTGCAGACCTTGGTGTGGTTACCCGACATAGGGTCACTGTGCGTGGGGGTCTCCCAAATAGTGCTACCCATACGAGCCATAGGCTTACTCCCTGAGTTAATGATTGTGTAATTTTAAGTGGGACAAAATCATGGCAGAAAACAAGTCTTGATAAACATCACACCATAAGTAAAACTAACATGTATCCATCTCAAAAAGTTTAAGTAAAAAGGGCAGCACGAAACTCACCTCAGTCCGTATGCAATATGTATATGAAAGACAATCAGTGAGCTTGCACTACGCTAGAAATCACAAAGTATGCCTAAGTATATACATTATTTCACAATAAGTTACTGGACAACAATGTAAACTTTGTTATTGTGTTGTATACTAGTTAATTCTAAGTGCTGGCCAGCGTTTGGTTCTTGGTGAATAAAGTTTTCTTTTATGGAAATATTACACTTAAATAATGTTATAATATTGGTGTTTTGTGTTTTAGGTATATATTTCAACTCCCGAGAGTTTTAGTTACCTTGGTTCATTTGTTGGGTTTCGATAAAGTTTCCATTTTTGGAAAGTTTTGGGTTTCGGTTAGGTTTCGTGTTACCATATGACCATAGAAGCTATATAATTTATTCATATAATAAATTTAATGATTCTTGTTCAAGAAAACCACGTCTTGTGTTTACAAAAGTTAACAATGCCGGTTATCACTAGTGTTGTCGGTTTTTAACGAGATGTTTTGAAAGAATAGTTTAAGTAAACGAATGGTCTTGTAATTAAAACTTCAATTCTTACAGAAACATGTATTATACAAAGATATGTTATTTCCAGGTCTGATTATTTAGCAAGTTTTGTGTAAACAGGTTTAGTCCCCGTACTCTTGTTTAACGTTCGTTTTGGTAAAAATCGGGTTAAGGACTTAGCAAGTTTTTGTTAATTAAGTAAATACTCAAATTATGGTTTTATTAACTTATACCTACTGTTAGAAATCAAAAAATTCATACTTTTGTATCCTTCAAAACACTTGTTCGGTTTATGCTGGTTTTATCGTAACTCGTGTTTAAACGCTATTTGTTTACAAAAAGGGTGTTGTAAATATTGAAAATGGTTTATATAGTTATAATAAAGTAATTTTCATATCCCTTATAGAAACATATCCACTTTATATTTTTGAAGTATTTTAGTCTTTTAAAGTTGGCTCGTTGTCGGTTTTAAACAAAACAATGAGTTTAAGCTTGCAAACGGGCCCATTTTGTAAATACATTTACCCTTAAAACATTTCATAGCTTTTATCTAGCCATTTAAACTCATATGCCTTTATTTCAAAACCACATTCTTATACTTTCAGTTTTTCAGTTTCCAAAAATGCCCCTTCGTTATCTTTTTAACAATATAACTCACTTTTCGTCGCCTAACAAGTTAGGACCTGCTATAATAAATAAAAATAGGTTGCTTTGACATCTCGTGAGTTTTAAAAGATGCTCATGGCAGCATTTTCACTAACGGTCCCGGTTTTAGCTCTTTCGAGTCTTAGTTCGGTTTTAATAACGATGATCCATGTGAAACAGTTCTGGGTCAGGTTATAAATCATCATAATATTATGTTTAGGGCTGTAAAAAGATGTTGAAGTATCATTTGGGTTGCAGGGCTTATTTTATTAGTTAATCGAGTTACAAAAGTGTCGGTTTAAACGGTTTTTATAGCCCGATTTCAGTATTATCCCTTGGGGTGGGTTTATACAATTTCAAGGACTTAAATATGTATGTTCAACTTCTGGAAATTTAGTTAAATGTACAGAAGTTAACAAGGTCACATGTGGGGTTGGTTTTTGAGCTAGTTTCCACTTAAACGAGTCACCGAATGACTATAAATTGGATACGGTCTTAAGGATGAACTTTGTGTAACTTTTAGGGGTTCATGGTAAAAGTTTTATGTTATCAATTTATACTTTTTTTAAATATATAAGTTTATACCCAGCTCACTTTATTACCGACAATGCCCTTTCCCTTTTATATTTAGAGTAAACTGCGGTTTTCATCCCTGTGGTTTGTCCAAATCTACGGTTTTAGTCCAATAGTTTCAAATCTGTGATTTTCGTCCCTGTGGTTTCATTTCACTTGCAATTAAACCCGGCCACACTAACCCCGTTAAGTCTGGTCGTTAAACCCATCAGCGTGCCCCTCACGTGAGGGGTAATTTTGTCATTTTTTCCCATATACACCTCAGCCCCTCACGTGAGGGGGCTTGCGAATTAGGGTTGGGGTTTTATTTGGGGAGAAAATGGACAAAACTGGCACAATGATGGGTTTAACGACCAGACTTAACGGGGTTAGTGTGTCCGGGTTTAATTGTAAGTGAAATGAAACCACAGGGACGAAAATCGCAGATTTGAAACTGTTGGACTAAAACCACAGATTTCGACAAACCACGGGGATGAAAACTGCAGTTTACTCTTATATTTATTTAGAACTTGCTTTTAGTTGCGAAACATGTCAGGACCTTTTATAATATGTGGTAATAACTAGCAAAAAGTTTTATACATATATTAGGCTGCTCGGAACCCAAATATGGTTTTGGTTCAGTTTAGGCCCATTAGCACCTTTATGGTATATTTTCTAGCAAAACTAAATTTTATTTAGCATGTATGTTAGGACCTGTAATAGTACATAAAAATAAGTTGGTCTAACATTTCATGGGTTTTAAAAATACTTTAAAGCTGCACTAACGAGTACGAGTCCGGTTTTTGGTCCGTTTGGGTTCTAGTTTGGCTTTAATACGATGATTCGCGTAAAACAGTTTCAGGTCAGTTTATAACTTATCAAAATAATGTGTTTAGTGCTGTAAAAAGATGTTGTAATATCACTTTGGTTTCTGGGTTTGTTTCATAATTAAACAGGTTACAAAAGTGATGGTTTAAAAGGTTTTTATCACACGGTTTATTGTTATCTTTTGGGGTTGATTTATACCAAGTTTAAGGACATAAATAAGCACGTTTTAAGTACTGGAAATTACGTCAGATGTCCATAAGTTATTATGGTCACATATCAGCGTTGTTTTCAAACTAGTTTTCACCTAAACGAGTTACCGAATGGCCATATCTTGTCCACAGTTTTTGGGGGCTGCACATAGCTTTATTTTTATAGTTTCAAACATGTTATATTATCGAAATGTTCTGGAAATATTAACAAAGTTTATTGGTTTGGTTCATGGCCCGTTAGGTGTGTCGATTTATTAGTTAAAGGTTTTAACTTCATGGTTATGTTATACCCGATTTTAACATGTTCTTCGTTATAGTTTTAGGTTACATATTAATATGTTTTTCTTTCGATTTGCTGGTTAAGTTTCACATGGGTTTAATATGGATTAAACCGTAGAATCAATATGAAAACACTTGCAGTACCTGCTACACTATATGGTTTCACTAGTAGAATCGAGCTCTGATTCAGGACGATTCCACTAGTAGAAACAGAAACCTCAAGCTGTAATTTCATTGTAGGTTCATTAGAAAATCAATGGATTAATGATAGAGAATGGATTAAACAACATTATAATGGCGATTACCCGGTTTTCTTGGTGTTCCCGGGGCTGGTTCGTGAGTGCAGAGACAGATTTAGGGCTGTTGGTTTTCTTCTTATTCTTGAGATGGGTTGATTCTTCAAGTGGGATCAGAGAGTTGCAAATTGTTTGCAAATATGAAGAATGAAAATATTGATTAAGAAAAAAGGGATAAGAGATGAAGTAATTAGAGGTTTCTTGGAAGAATGGACATGCAATTGATTTGGTTGGAGGACATGCTGATCAAAAAGGAATGGGGTAGAGGGTGATGGTTCGATGGATTGCAATGGGGGAGTAGAGATTTGATCAGATTATTTGGAGTTTAACAATATATAATAATATCTTGTATTATTATTAGTATTTTGTTATTTTTATAAGCTTCTTCAATTACTTTATTCAGCCTAGATAAGAGATTCGGATGCCATATAAAAACATAGGGTTAAGAAATTTAGATAATTCTAGCGTGTCACATATCTTGTTTTCCGGTTTTTGTTTCATACAATCGTATAATAAATCGTTTGATATCTTCATTAAAAAAAATTTGGATACGCAGTAAATTTAAATAAATATTATATGGTTCGTATAATTTTTGAAGTTATTGGGTTTGGATTCGTTTCGGTTAAACGAATCTCGGTTTCATTTGATTACTTTGGGTCGAGCCCATGTTATAGATTAAGGTATTATTATTAGACTTATCCGTATCTCTATCGAGGTCTACATAATCACCAGGTCGAGCCCACTAGATATCATATCGATGGTTCAGGCCAATCCCATTAATGTAAAGTTCTCTTCAATTATTCGACTAACATCACACTCGATATCTAATGATGAGTTTCTTTTAAAAACAAATTCTAGCCTTGATATAATGCTAAATATACATAAATCCCTTGTACATTTTATATAATATTTTAATAGTTTATGTTCGGTTTTTATTAGGATTTGTATACTATTAACATATTTAAATAATGTTGGTCCCGTGACTTGTTTGTGGTTAAAAAGAGCGAAAAACGAGCTAAACCGACGAACCGGAGCATTAGGAAACGAACCGGATAGAACCAGGAGTGAACCGGACCGGACCAGACCAGACCAGGCCCCCACCCCGCTAGCCGGAGCGCCGCGCGGCTAGGAGGGTAAGGGCCCATCACACGGCGTGGTAGACCCAAGTTCTGGAAACTTCTACGATTTTTAGGGTTTGGGGCTTAATTTTCCTATATAAAACCCCTAAACTCAACCTTAATCATAACCTGAATACCCTAGCCGGCTTGGACGAATTTGGGAGCTCAAGAGGTGATATTTTGGAGGGTTTGAAGGCTTGGAATCATACAGTGATGTGCTTATCATTCAAGAACGAAGACCACGGGTTTTATCTCCTTTAATCTTTCGTTTCTCTTGTTTTTCACCATGATTTCCTTTCTCATTGTTTTGTTTGATTATATGATTCTAGGCTAAATATTATAGACTGCCTAGGCTTATAATGAACCTATTTTGACGTTGTGATTTGACTTGGGATTTATTTATCGTTATGGTTTTATGAACCAGTAAAGGTTTAATCATATTAAATTGATGCATATGGATACTTAGGATTGTTTGATTGATTGTTATTATTCCATAGTTGCCTTGATTATTGTTGTCATTATGATAGGTTGCTATTAGGTCATCTACTTTGTGTTTTTGACTATTTTATGCATTAAGATCATAGGAATTATAATTATTAATTAATTAAACCTAAGTGTGCTGCTAACCTAAAATTTGTAAAGTGCTAGGTTATTGATAGGTCTTTATTATTTAATCTTGCTAGATTTAGTTCTTCGTAAGGAGTTTGTCTAGGTTTGATTATTTATTATTGTCTATTGAATTAATTAAATATATTAAATTGCCTTTGATTTTCGTGCTGTAAGGTAGGATTTCGTATAAAGGAACTAAGTCATAATTAATTAGGTGACTGTAAGAAAACTTGATTTTTAATACTGGTGTGCGTTAAAACTTATTAGAAACCCATATGTGTCTCTTAAGAAGGGTCAGGGGTCTTGTTCGGATTTTCTCTTAAGTGCCTATTTTATGATCCCAATTCATAACTAAATATTTTCCTGGTTAATTAACAACTGAAATTTGGGGGATTCTAGCCTAGGTAGTATTTTAAACAAAACCCCCCTTTAAACAAACAAATATTTTCATCATCATCTGATTTAATCAAACTTGTGTTTCGTTTATTTTACTTGTTTTTCTTAATTAGTTTTAATTTAGTATTTTAAATAAAACCCCCCTTTAAACAAACAAATAGCTGTGCCAGTATTAGTTGAGTCTAGTTAGCTAGTTTACGTAATTTAAAGAGACTCGTTGGTTCGATATCCGTTTTGCTTAGTTGTACTAGAGTCGACCGGTTCACTTGCCAGTTAGTAGTTTTAGTTAAGTTAAAAAGTTTAGAATTTATTACTTAGTGTCTAGATTAGCGTTTATTTAGTTAATAAATTAATAACTACTTTTAGCACATCAAGCCCTATTTTTTGGGTTGTTTCAGTTGAGTTCGTTTTTTCCTGGTAATCATAATTCCATGCCAATTTTAATTATCATCTACGTATTTTTGATCAATTGGAATGAATAGGATTTAGGGTTTATCTTTGAATGTGGGTATCCAGTTCTAGGAGTTTGTATAAGTATTTTCCAATCCAGCTTCATTCAGAAGTTGAGCTGGTGCATAATGTTTAGAACACCGAAACTGGCCAGGGCACAGGTTCGAGCCCCTGAACCACATGTGCTGACTTGTCACCCATATAGACAATATGTTTGTTGTACATCCCCTTTTCCAAAACACAACGGCGGTGGTGGAATCGTTGAAGATCGACAACGACAGCGGCGGTTAGGGTTCCGGCCGTGGAACCAATATTCCGGCGACCAAGATGTTTAGCCATTCACCAATCACCATCATATGTTCTTATTTGTCAATGCCACTATAATCCATTATTACTTTTCTAATATTTTTTTAGATTATCTTTAAATGTATAATATGCTTTCAGCGTGTTGGGTAGCAGAAGAAATGAGAGTTGAACTTGGAGAAGAAGTTGGCTATACTATTCGATGTGACAAATCCAGTAAGACTTAATTTGATATCCAAATAATTTATACTTTAATATTATGAACTCATGACTTTACAGATGGAGTATTATAAAGGAAATGATGGGTGCTCCTCTCCTTATCAACTGCAGGTGCTGGTTATGATTTCTGTTTTTTGTTAATTGTTACTCACTTATTTATTAACTATCAAAATCAAAATAATTAGCTTGTAATTAATTTCAGTATGATTATTGATTTCTTACATGCAATGACGTAGGCCTGAGTTGCACCTTATTACCCACAATTGAAGCAAAATCAATGGCTGCATTTTACAGTTATATTACAATTGCGTTTATGTTGGTTCAAATGTGAACTCAAGTACTAAACATCCATTTATGAAGTTCCTCAAGCTGCAATAAAGCAGTCCCATTGAGTTTTTTAAAATATGCCAATTGCAAACTCAGTTTAGGAGTGTGCATAAAACCAATATAAGCAACCGAAACCAAATCAACCAAGCTGAAAAAACCGAACACAAGCACTAACCGAGTAACCAACAATATTTTTTAGTTTTTTTTTTTTTTTTGAAAAACCGATGTTTTCGGTTCGGGTTTCGTTAACGATATATTTGTAACCGAATTAACCGAAACAATTAACTGCACAAAACCTTTTTATCAATATAAAGAGCATGTTTGGGATTGAGTTTGAAAAATGCTATTAGTGTTTTCAAAAAGCCATTTTGAAAAGCCAGGATTTGGGGCTTTTGAAAAACTGTTTTTCAACCCTTTCAAAAATCTAAAATAAGAAACCTTTTTGTGATTGCCAAACACATTTTAATTTATTAGCTTTTTGAAAACACCAATAGCATTTTTCAAACTCAATCCCAAACATGCTCAAAGTCATCATCAAGATCTATAACCATGCTGCATTTAGGGACTTTTAAAATATATATCAAAGCCTGCGGCCTTTCACACTATGGAGTCGTAGCTGTTCAGAGAGCTTTGTAGGTTCATTTTATGTTCACATGTTTATAAGTGATCAGAAAACTTTTATGTCACTATAAGTCTTTTTTTTTTTTTTTTGAACTGTATCAAATAAAGAATTTTACAGAATGGGGTTAAAGATGACTCAAAAGCTGAACCACAAGATGACTCAAAAGTTACTTTAGCTCCAAAGGTATTGTTAATGCCAGCATTTATATCATGACTTTATTATTATTGTTATTGTTTGACGCAGACAAGTCAAGAGGAGTCATGGTTATCCTTTAACAAAGATGCTTGGTATGCCTTTACTTGGTTTTTATTATAGGTTTATTTCTTGAAATATATGAAAATTATATAGATATATTGATCATCAGGAGCTACTGCATTGATGATGGCGTTATGTGTTCGCCACACTTATATCAAACCATTTACGGTTTGCACTTAGTTTTTAGCTTGTAATCAGGATCATCTTTGACGATGTTGACATAATAGGCTGATAGCACTCTTGTCTTGTGCTTCAGTTAAAAAAAAACAATTCACTGAAAAATTGTAATGCAGTGGTACAATGCTCCTGTTATATCATTCATATATTTGAGACCTTTTGATATTTTCCTAGAAATGTTCCTTTGAAAGCTTTTGAATAAGTGTATCAAAAATCAAAATCTCAAACCTATTAACAAAACCCCATTTCTGTCCGTGAGCCAAGTTAAAAGATTTAATAATCGGTTATTAGCTTATAATGACATATTGTTAAAACTATTATTGGAGTTTGTTTTTTTAGTAGTTGTTATATTTTAAATACAACATTAAATGCTATAAACAAAGAAGTATTTAAAATTTGTAAAAAGTTATTAAATACTGATGTTATATTTTAAGTTACTTGGTTACATATTTATTTGATTTTTAAAATTTTATAGATTATATTTATTAATATGTTTTAAACATAATTTTTTTCAACCCGTGTGTCACATGGGCATATAAACTAGTGTGTGTATATATATATAGATAGATAGAGAGAGAGAGAAATAAAATTTTTGTTACCACTCACTCAATAAACCGAACTAATGACCTATTAACTTTTGTCAAAAAAATTTCGTTTAATTTCCTGTTAATATATATATATATATATATATATATATATATAATTATAAATAATCTTATTTTTTTCAAATCAAACATATATAAAAATAATATTAATACTACTTAAACTTATAATATTTTTAAATTTTAAAATACTTTAAATCCTTTTAAACCAATTAGTAACAGCTATGTCGTTTTCTATTATTTTTATCCATTTATACTCTTTAGTTTAATTATATTGTTTATAAATTTAATTATAGGCCAACTAGTCTTAATCCTCACGGAACTAACCAACTCGCTTCATAGGTTAAATAGATTATAACTTTTGGGTGGCGTTATGCGTTAAATAGATTATAACTTCCGGGTGGAGTAATTCACATCCTCATTTTTTACCATTTTAAATTTCGGGTGGCGTTATGCGTTTCATAGGTTAAATAGATTATAACTTTCACTACAATTCCACTATTTGCGTAGATATACAATTCCACTGTGTGTTTATCTTTGAGTTATGGTTATTGGTATCTCATCCGCATTCTCATCCTCATTAGTATGATCATATGCCGCCTGCTTAATTTAACTCGTTTGGGGTAATAGAAATGACCCTTTTATATTTTTGTTATACTAATTGATATAGTTCATATTTATCGCAAAGAATTTTCATTTTTAATATTATTATGTACAAAAATCGTGATTGCTTGCTCAACTTTATGTTGACAAACTATATATTTTCACGCATAACGCAGGTAGTTATATTGGATGAAGCAAGAAAATAAAGAATAGATTAGACTTTAGGTTGCATGACAAATAAAGATGGATTTTTATTTTCGTTTGTAATGTTATTTACTTTGAGACAATGTTTGTGCTTTGCTTACTTGATATATGAAATAAATAATTTAGATATTGACACGTGTAATTTAATTAGTATCTTTTGAGTTATGATACAAATTATGTCGCGTCACGGCATGTTCCGTCGTAGGTTGAGGTGTGGCAATAACTATCATTTGTTGGTATAAAACGCTTCAAAAACACATTAGGCGAACTGAAGTGGTGCAGAAAAGCAATAACCAACAGATACACTTTACTAAACAACATTAGATTAAAAAAAGAAAACACTAGGTTGATTGATTAATTGTACCTCCCTCAGTAGATTAATCAATTTCTCGGGTTTCAGTCGAACTCGAGATGAAATGAAGCGATGAAGATGAAGATGATGAGACGACGACGACGACGATAAGCAGTGTGTCGCGTGTTTATCTACCTGTCTGGTTTAGCGTTTTGAATAAACATATTTTTAGAGCGCCCCTTTTATCAAAATTAATTATTATTCTTATTAAATTTAATGAAATTGTTAAATTTGAGGGCATAAATCAAATTGTTAAACTTAGGGGACTTTTATATGGCTGTGAGGGCAAACCTAAAAAAGCCCATGATTCAGTCCATAAACGCATTTTACATTTTACCATATCTTAACACAGAGGTGTACAAAAAAAAACCGGTTTGGGACTGGTTTTAGGCAAACCGAACCAAACCGGTTTGGGTTTAAAACCAGTTTCACCCAAACCGGTTCCCAACCCGACCCAAACTGTCAGTTTCAAGACCGGTTCCCCTTAAGATCTACCAAACCGGTTTGAGAAAAACCGGTTTAAAACCGGTTAAACCGGTTTATAAACCGAACCGACGTGACCAAGTCGGCCTATCTTGTGTCTAAACCGGTTTATAAACCGAACTGGTTTGAGTCAAACCGGTTTTGACCAGCCGTTGACCAAACCGGTTCGGTTTGGGTTTAAAACCGGTTTTGTACACCTCTATCTAGAGGTGCACAAATCGGTTTTTTTGAAAAAACCGGTTCGGTTAATAACCGGACCGGTTATTAACCGGTTTTTGTCAATGAAAACTCAAACCGGCCAAACCGGTTTGGACCGGTTTAGAAACCGGTTAGAACCGGTTATTAAACCGGTTTTTTTACAACCGGTTTTTAATAACCGGTCTAACCGGTTAACCGGTTTTTTTTTTTTTTTTTTTTTGCTTTTTTTTTGCTTTAGGGTTTAGGGTTTAGGGTTTCGTTGTTAGCATTCTTTGCTTGGAAGATTAAAAACACATAACTTTCATTTATAGCTTTTACATTAAAAATACAAACATTAAATCGTTATCGCATATTCGTAACTCAAAAATACAAACATTAAAGAATGCTTAGACACGATTACATTAACAAGTTGATGTTTGTTACTCATTTTCTTCGCTACCCGATCCCGAGCTATTCCTTAGGTAATCGTCGTACGCGGCTTCTTCATCGGTCATTGGTTGAGTGTGTCCTTGATTGACCTCGTCTTCATACAAGGCCGCCTCATACTCCATTTCCCCCTCGAGTGAGCGTTGATGTTGTGCCCTATCTAAAGAGTCCAAGTAATCCTTGTAGCAAATCGACATCTCTACAGCTGGTGGAGTGAGTCGAGTCCTCCTAATCGATATAACCCTGCCAGAAACAGAAAAAGCAGACTCCGAAGCTACCGTGGAAGCTTGGACCGTTAGTAAATCTTTGGCCATGGCGGCGAGGATCGGAAACTCATCCTCCTTACCTCTCCACCAAGCCAGCATATCAAGACTTCTAAATTCATCCGGAGTCATGTGTTTCACAAAGTTGGTACCACCATACCTTCCAAGTTCACTGCTTGGGGTGTTTACCCTTTGACGTTTACCGGCGTCTTCCCAAATCATGTAGTACATCCCCATTTCAAGGTCGGTTTGGGATTGGGATTGGGCAACAGCTCTTAACGAGTCATGAATTTGGGAAGACGACCCGTGTTTTGTAAGGTAAACATCATACATGTTTGCCAAGGTGGTGTTGAAAGCATTCTTTAAAGTTTGGTTATAATGGGGGTTTTGATCGTCGTTTAACTCTAGCTCATCACAAATTTTTTCTATTAAAGCTTCAACACCACCAACATTGATGCAAGGGTTTAACGCAGCCGCACAGGTCAAAACAGCGGGTAGTTGTTGAAAATATTTTCTAAATTTTTCTTTCATTTTTGCACCCATATCAAAATAAGGTGCACCCCTACAATGAATTTCAGTCAACTTTGTGCACATGACAGCAATTTTTGGTAAAGCAATGGGGCTTGTTGGATAGTAAACCCCGGATAAACTAGTTGTGCAAGATTTAAAAATTTGAAGAACCTCCGTAACGATCTCAATCAATAACCAGTTTCTAGGATCGTACGGTGCACATTTACCCCTATTTGACAAAATTTGATGAAACGCAATTAACGATTGTTTTTGTTGGATGGCTTTCTCAAACATTTCACAAGTCGAGTTCCATCTTGTTGGACAATCCCAATTAGGCCCCAACCATTGACAGTTAGCTTCTTCACAAAATTTTTTGTATCTTGAAAATGTTGAATTGTTGCTAAAAACATCTCGTAACATTCTTTTAAAATTGTTTCTTTGCGTTTCGATCACGTTTAACCCATCTTGCACGGCCAAGTTGATAATATGTGCAATGCATCGGCTATGAAAAAACGCTCCATCACAGATAGGTTTATACTTTAATTTTAAATGGCCAACCGCGGCCGTATTGTTGGACGCGTTATCAAACGATATTGAAAAGATTTTATCTTCAATCTTGTATTGTCGAATGACTTTATCCAAGAGTTTAAAAATATTTCTACCCGTGTGCGGGTAATCAAACAATTGAAACGCAACGGTTCGTTTCATCATTTGCCACGACCGGGGGTCAACCCAATGAGCCGTCACACAAATGTATGAGTCGGGCGAACCATTAGGTACCGACCACACATCCGTTGTTAAGTTCACACCAGTTTGTAAGTTTGAAAAGTATGAAATTAGTTCGGATTTAGCGTTTTTCCATGCTTTAAGACAATCTCTTCTAAGGGTCGAACGACTTACGTGTTGGTAGCGTGGTTGAACATACTTTTGCATCATCTCCGTGAATTGAGGGTTGTCGAAGTGGTTGAAAGGAAGTGATTGTTGAATCACAAAGTTGCCAAACTGTTGACGTACCGCTTCAAGGTCGTACGTAAACACCGTTCCTTGATTCGTCATCTCCGGCTGCGAACTACTTCCGGATTCGTCCTTCAAGACCTTGCAAGAGGGCTTTTCTACATGAGCTCTTAAACTGGAGTTTGCTTCTTTGTTATAAAACTTCAAACAATGTTTGCATCTAGCTTTTTGGGTTCCGTTAGACATTTCGCATAGGTCGAAATGTTGCCAAATATCTTGGTTTCGTTTCGTGGGGATGACCCGAACGACGGTTTCTCCCGTGTTCGAGGCACCCATGTTGACCGATGAAGGAGCACTTTGGGAGGCCATGATAATCGACTACGAATTAAGAGTGGTATACTCGAGTATGAAATAAACGACTACGAAAGAAGAGCGTTTGGAGTTGTATAATCGCGTATGAAATAAACGTTTAGAGCGTTTGGAGTTGTATAATCAAGTGTGATCTAACCAATACCCAACCTAAACTATATATAGATGTTTGTGGGGGTAAAATGGTAAAAAAACAAAAAAAAAACGGCTAAAAAACGGTCAAAAAAAAAAAAAAAACGGCTATAAAGCCGTTTGGTAACGTTCGAAAACCGGTTTAACCGGTTAACCGGTTATTAAAAAACCGGTTAACCGGTTTTTTTTATAACGGTAATAAACCGGTTATTTTAAAAACCGGTTAACCGGTTTTTTAATAACCGGTTATTAAAAAAAACCGGTTATAAAAAAAACCGGTTATAAAACCGGTTTTGGCTCCAAAAAGTATAACCGATACGTAAACCGGTTACGTAAACCGGTCAAACCGGTTTTTAAAAAAACCGGTTTTTAAAAAACCGGTTTCCGGTTGAACCGGCCAAACCGGTTCCGTAACCGGTTTTTTTGAACACCTCTACCTCTATCTTAACACATGTTTTTTTAATGTAAATTGTGAAAGTCTCTTTTACATATCATCGCTTACGTATCGCGATTTGCCAAGATGTCTGTTTACAGTCTACACGTGATAAATTATTGGGTAGGTAAAACATAAATCGATTTGAAATGGTGTTATAAAATATCAATATTACTTGTATTTTTTATTGTAATAAAAGCTCTACTTAATAATCAATATGTTACTATTAATTTTCAACCATTAATCAAATTATTAAAAACGAGTGTTTTACCCGGCGCGTTGCGCCGAGTAGGTTGAGAGGAACCTGGTGGTGATAAACCCTAACATTGTCAGTCACAGGCGTTGAGGTAGTAAATCGACACAATGTCATCGGGTTCGGTTATTTGAATTTGACGCGTATTCGGACATTATCGGTTATGCTCGTTACGGTATACCGTTGGTAAAGCTTGAACGTTAAAACCCAAAAACTAAATTCGTCAAATTAGCATATAAAAAAACTATTGTCTGATATACCCGCGCGGTGGTAAAAGGCAAGTGTTGTCGGTCCCGGGCATTGAGACGGTAATTCGACACGAGTTCGGACGTCGTTTTCGGTTACTTTTGTTATAGTTCCAGATCTAAAAAACGAAAAAAAAATTGAGGTAGACCAATGGGGTGGTGTCGGTTGGTAAAACAGGGTGTTGATAAACTCAAGTATTGTCGGTCGCGGACGTTGAGGTTGAATCTGTACGTATTCAGTTGGTTTACGTTATGTTCGTTATAGTACCGGAATAAAACAAAAAAAAACCATAATACCAAGGATCAATTTGGTGCCGCCAAATAGCCCAATAGGCACTTAGCGGCACCAAAATTGTTAAATGTTATATATAATAGTACACTAGTACCGTTAATGCTGTTCAAGTAAGTTAAAATACTAAAAACACTCCCGACAAATAAAAAAAATTAATTACATATTACTATCTCTCTTTATTTCTCTCTTTCTCTACGTCAACCGACTAAGAACTATGACAGCCAAGAATTTTGTTCTTACCCACCTAGGCAAAATCTTGGAGTTGGATCATATCAATACAAAAAGAGCCCACATCTATTTGACCAAAGAAATGACATTCTAGTTCATATTGCTACGTCGATGTTCCTGAGCCGGCTAAACTTTTGCCAACACAGAAAACCTTGAGGTATTACGTGTCACATCCCAATCTACGGCGCAACATGTCGAGGCGTGACAAAATTTACATCATAACTCAAAGACACTAAACTAATAAAAAGTGTCAATATCTAAATTTATTCATTCACAACAATCATACATAAATAATTCAAAATAAAAAAAATAATACAACATTTAAATATTTATAATTTTTAGCCTAAAGTCCAAACTAAGTTCTTCACTTCAATTCATTTCATATGACAATCTGTATTATGCGTAAAAATAATTTGGCAACAATACATGTTAAGCGAGTAACCACGGTTTAGTATAATAATAATAATAATAATAATAATAGTAATAAGAAATAGACAATTCCTTGCATAGGTAAATAGCATCGACTAACATAAACAAATATATATGTGTGTCTTTTCGATCATGCCACTAGATTTCGGACTTGTCTACCCGGACTCGCAACCAATAACAACATAAAATAAAAGTGTCATGTCCCCTTGAACCAAACGGTGTCGAGTTACTTCGGTGGCGTATGATCGTACTCATGAGGATGAGGATGAGGATGAGGATGAGGATGAGATATTAACCAAGCATATACCAGTAAACACATAATTCACATAGCAATTTATCGAGCAACATTACAACCATGCAAATAACGGAATTCTGTTTGAGTATAATAGTGTAATGAGTTTAATACGCATAATATACCCAAAACTAGAGAAAAAAAAGGATGTGATTACTCACCTTTAACAATAAGGTAGACGGTGACAGTTACGGCGTTGATAAATTAGTTAGTTCCACGAGTAGTCTTGACGAATATCCTAATTTAAAGTTATAATTAAATAAACAGTATGACGACATGAAAAATAAGGGTTTATCACGGATTTGAGATTGATAAGACATTTAATGTATATTATAAAAATCGAGTTAAAACGTAATCAATTTAAATATTATTATAAGTTATATATTGATTTTTAAAATAATTGATCGTCATATATATTTATTTATTAAAACAAAGGATCTCGTTTTTTAAAGCTTGGCGATAATTGATTTATTTAAATGAGTAAAAACAACTTAAATTATTTATTTACTTGCTAAGAAAAATGTATATTTATAATTGTAATATATATATATATATATATATGTGTGTGTGTGTGTGTGAAAATGTTTAAATGAAAAATTAATGTTAAAAGTTTAGCGTGTATCGGTTCGTTAAACAAGTAAAACTATTTTGAGTTCAATTATATTTAAAATTATATTAGGTTAGAATATATATAGGGTAAGGTTAAAATACAAAGTACAACAAAAATGAGAATGATGAGAAGGAATCTCATTCATTGATCTTAGATTTGGATAGTGGAGATTAATTTAAGAATAAAAATTGATGAGAAAGGCATTAAGGTAATAACCTACTTATGATAACTTTCTTTCTCCATACGCAAGATACATGTCAATTCCACAATCATTTTAAAACGTCCATAACTTTTTTCATACAATATTTTTTTTAAATTTACCATAATAACAAGTGTATTTTATCTTTAATATGAATATCATATTGTTATATAAAAAATAAAAATTAGTGGGTTTTTTTATATTGTGTTATTTGGTTGTTCATTGTGTTTTTTAATTGGGTTTTTCTATGCATTGTTTTATAGATTTTGGTCATTGTGTTTTTCAATTGATACTCATATTAAAGATAAAAATTAAAACAAAGATTATATCATTGTGTCCTTTAGTTCGTCATTGTGTCTTTGTGCTCAACATTTGTCTTTCTACTTATCATTGTGTAATACGTTCATAGTCTTTTGTTCAGAATTGAGTTACGATATTCAATTAATTTGAGAAAAATAGTATTATGTTCATTGTGTATTACTCTCAAGTCATTGTGTAATATGTAGTTTTCATTGTGTTTTACGTTTCAGGCCATTGTGTTATATGTATTCACCATTGTGTCTTACGTTCCAGGTTATTGTGTTATATGTATTCATCATTGTGTTTTACGTTTCAGGTTATTGTGTAATATGTATTCATCATTGTATTTTATGTATTAGATAATTTGTTATTATTTCTTTTATTATATTTACATAATATTATTACACAACGGTGTTATTGGTATTAAAAAAAACACACAATGAAGAGTTGAAAGACACAACTGTAACATCTATACATTTCCATGCATGCAATCGCTATTCTTTTATACTCGTATTTAATAAAGTTCATGTATTAGTTCATCATCTGTATATTATGGAATCATATATTATTTATTACTATTTAGTAACATTATTATCATATGCACAATTACATGATTCTATGCTCATTTCGTTATATACATGCTTAATCGTTAATATGGCACGTTTAACCGGGAATGCCTAAATTAATTTTTTATAGTATTTAATATTTGTCATTAATAATTTTATCCTAAAGTAATTTTATTTATATCCTTAATTCAAATTAAGAAAAACCTTCTAGAATATTCTATTCTTGATCTCCAAGATTTGCCTTATCCAAATTTTGAATTCAAGTCCTAGTCAAATTTTATCTTTAATCCATTCTAATCTCTTCTCTAAACACCCCTATAAATAGAACTCCATAGCACCCTCCAATTCATTCCAAACCTGCATATTCCAAAGCCCCAAGGTTGCAAAGTCGTGATCCTCATCCTCTCAAAGACTCACAAGTCCTTTTCTTCATCGTAAGTTCTGATATTCGTTTAATGTTTTGATCTTTCATTATGCAGAAAAACCTTTTATTTCAAAGCTTAGATCTCGGTCATAATATATCCAAATCCCGAATTTCAAAAGCCTAAGTTGGTTCTTTATTTGTCTAGTGTTTATGTAATTTTTGGTGTAAAATTTTATAAATTTTAAAAACGTTTTTATTATTTTTCTTTAACAAAGGGTCTTGCTGAAAATCTTGACAAATAACTTTAGCCCCAAACGAATGTCATAACTCACTCATGTTTACGAGTTATGACCCAATTTTTGGATATATTGTGGACCTTTGAATTATAAAAATTATCCAACTGGAATCTCCTTAATTTGTTAAAGTATCAATTTTTAGTGATTTTTCTACTAAACTGACTCAGAATTAGACCCCTCGGTAGTTTACAAATTTTTTATATTTTTTAATAAACACTTAAATCTTATAAAAATATATAAGTTAAACAACTCATACGGTTACAAGATATAAAATTTTTGTAATCTAACTCAAAGGATTACTATTTTTAAAAAAGTTCGTGTCTTGAGCAGAAAGCAACCTATTCTTTTTTGGAAAAGATAATCTAAAACCCTCAATCATAAAGTTATCACATGAAACCACAAAATCCAATTGTACTTCCAAACAAACACCAAATCTATAGATATTCACCAAGGGTTCTATCACCAAGGCTACGGCCTAAGGAAAAACCAATTGGTGTGTCCGGGCGTGAATGGACCCACTTACCTTTTTTCTGGGAACCCAATGTCGAATATTTTATTCCACCGAAATAAAGTAACATCCTAAAACAACTTTATTGACACTAAGACTCTAAACCAAAGTGTTGCAAGCCTCAATTCATCAACAACAAAGGTGAGTTATAGCCCCTTTTACATGCTTTTAAACGTTTTTATAATTCGAGGTGGAAACATGCATAATCAATTTGTTTTACATAATATTTGATTAAAGCTTTATTTCATAATATTCGTTATGTGTGATCATTACAAGTGTATACTTAATAGCATGTACAACCATTAACTTGTTAAGCCCGTGGTAGTATGATGATAGATCTATTGGCCTGACACGCCCACGCAGGCCTCGGGTAGAGGCCATTAAACATAATAGTCTAATCGTGGACTAGACGACTCGCTAAACATGTCAGAGGTTTGGTTGTAATCAAAAAGTATACAAGTAATTTAACACATATAGAATGTTTTCAACTTAAAACTTATTTTATTAAAACCTATATTCTCACAAAATATTATTAGTTGACACTCTCACATGTTTTCAGGTATTGAAAATTTGTTTGTTGAGGATTACTTGGTGCAAGATATAGGATTTCATGATTGGACCTAGATTACTATAAAACAATTTATTTTATTGTATCTCTGTATTGCTTGATATTGAATTGAATTAAACAACTATTGTAACACGTAGTATCATCTGCTATGAACAATCACCGTCTCGCCTCGACGTATTCCGTCGTTGGTTGGGGTGTGACAACAATGATGAAAGAAACACAATGACAAACAAAAAGGACACAATGACGAAAAAAGACACAATGGTATGCAAAAAGACACAATGGCGTAAATTTTATTTTACTTTTATATAACAAAATCATACTCATATTAAAGATAAAAAAACGTTTGTTATTATTGCGAATTTTTTTATTTATTTTAAATATCATTTGAAAAAGTTATAGACGCTTTAAAATGATGGGGGAATTAACATGTGACTTGCATATGGAGAGAGAAAATATGTACTATTACTTTTATACCATTTTCCATTGATCCCCACTTCACATATATCATCTAATTCTCACACTTCTTATTTTTGTTAGCCTTTTGTAGAATAATTCAACCCGATATATATATATATATATATATATATATATATATATGTGTGTGTGTGTGTGTGTACGAAAAAAAATACACGAAAATTTATTTTGAGAGTTCAACGGTGTTCGGTTCGTTAAACGATTTAAAATAATATTAGATTTAATATATAAAGGTTAAATGCTAATAAAATAAAATAAATAAAAGGGGGGGGGGGGGTTGCCTCAGGTCGACGGTGTAAAGGAAATGGGAGGGAAAGAGATCATTTTTTTTTGTTATTTGCATTTTGGTCCTTTGTCTATGAATGCTTAAACATAATAGTGCAAAACATATGTTAATAGGTGAATTATGCATATCGTCAATAGTTATGAGAATTTATTAAGCCCGAGTGACCCATCTGTTAATAGGTGAATTATGCATATCGTCAATAGTTATGAGAATTTATTAAGCCCGAGTGACCCATCGTCGAACGCTTGATAAGGATAGTAATGATAATAATAATATTAGTAGTAGTCATAGTGGTAGTAGTAGTGTAGTAGGTTCTAAAATGCCAAGGTTTTCGGATTTGAAAAATTACGAATGTTACACTACGCGTCCACTAAAACATCCAATCAAAACAATACATTTATAAAAAGCGTGCTAAAGTTTGGCCGGCTCAAAAAAGTGTAGGCTAAATTTAAATTGACATGCTTTTGAATATTAGAAACAAGAAATAAGATATATGTTAACTCATGTGATAAAATTCGTCCATATGTGAAAATTAGTTGACAGCAAGAAGGAAAAAAGAACCAATCTATTTACTTTTTTTATATAATTATGAACTGTTACGTCCCCCGCATAACCCAGTAGTCCAATATCCAACAAACTAGTGGGATCTTGGAGGACTTGAGCTTGAGGCCTTAATTGGCTTAAAAGATAAACTAGTGGAAGCTGCATGTTATTTACCTTTTGATTCTCATGTGATTCCATTCGTTCTCTTGTGAATAATCGAAAAAAACGTTAAGTAGAATCAGGCAAGTTACAACTTATTCGTAGCTTTTATGTGACCGTTGACTCATGTTCGTATATGAATGAACTTAATCATATAGATAGGTAAGTACACTCTATTTTATGACAACTGATTAGCTAAAAACTTGGTTACTGGATGCTATATAAACGGTTTTAAACGTATCTCAAAACATTCCAAATCTAGCTTCTGCTGCAGATTACATAATTACAACCCACGTCACTTGATTGCTCCAGACGATAGCAGCAAAAAGCATATCCCTATATGGTTGAGTTCATAAGTGCTAGAAGCTCAAAAGTTTACCCTTCCCAGTGCTAGATTTCGGTAACAACAAAAAACTTGAGACCTGAAAGAAAAACAAAAAAGAACATATGGCTCCAAGAGTTGGTATATTGACTATATTTATCACTGGGGAGTATGAGTATAAGGGAAATCACAAACTTACAAATGCTAAGGTGACGACACAAGTGTTGTAGCAAGTTTATGAGAGCAGACACTTGAACGACTTAGATGTTTATCACACTGGATCTTTATACAGTCTGCTAGTTTACTAATGGCAATGTTAGCCTCTGCACACATACTAGAAAAACATGGTTGGATCTTCGTCCTATTTGACGCAGGCAGCTTTGCCAGTAATTCTTCAATGCGCTGCATCTTCGAAATAATGAGACAAGCCATTTCTTTTTGCACTCCCAGATTTTCCCAATGGCCCTTGATCTGCGCCTTGTTCCCCCCTGTTTTCAGTTTCTTTGGTTTATGGCTCTCCTGTGTTGCTTTCTCCCGTACCACATGAGTACTGTTGGTCTTGATCTTATCCTTCTCTTTCCTTAAAAGCCCCCGTAATTCGACCATAAGCTTATTTGCTGTAATTTCCTGCATGAGGTCACAGAGTTTTTAAGAAACATGGAAACACTCTCCATTTATTATCATAGATTCCCAAATTTAAATGCATGTAAACTTTAGGACACAGCAAGCAGAAGCTCAGCCCCTTTTTATAAACTACAAATGTATGTTGTGTTGAATGTACAAATTGTATATAATTAATAGATACCTCACGTAAGATCATTGTGAAGGTGCACCCTGGAGAGCCATCCAGCAAATAGCTTTTCAGTTCAGTAGACATAGCTACTTTCTTGGGTTCATGCTCCAACAAGTGTTTTCTATTTGGGTAAATGTTTAGCCTCTTTAAGTTCACAAACGGAGAAGGTTGATGTAACACAAGTTCCCCAGATGAAGACAGAAGCTGCGGAACCTTTTATAAACAGAAATTACATATACAAAAAAAGAACACACAATGCAGCCTTCATAATTATGTCTACATATTTATAAATGCAGACAAGAATTTCATCTTCAATATGGTGTTTGGCTAATTATTGCATTGAAAGAGAGAACGACATGTAGATTCCATGTTTCTTGATACTTGGTGCCAATATAAGTATCCAAGCATGTTTCTATATCTAGGTTTGGCATTGTGTTATTACGGAAAATAATTCCTGGTTTTCAATGTAACTTAAAGAGAGCAATATATCATGATGCGAGATACGCTAAAGCCTAATTTGGAGACACAACATAACAAAGGGAAATCACATATAACCAGTTTGACTGACCCAAAACCATTAATTAGCCTTTTTAATAAACTTTATTACTTGACATTCTTTGAACTCTCAAACACCTCAATATGAATGTACAAATTCGTTGCGCTTCCGAATAATCATCTATAATAAACCAATTAAGACATAACATATGACCTTTTTTCCCCCAGTTTGATCAAGGGCTAATTTAGAACTTTGAGTCGGTCAAATTTGCTATATATGTGATTTTATATCTTATAATAATGCACTTTGATCACCTATGCAAGTAGATCAGTCAAATATGTAAATATGCCTCTTTTCTAACGATGCTTAAGTTTCAAACTCTGGTTGTTTTAGGAAATAACGAAAAATCATTTAAGATGCTCGTTAAATAATACCTCAACAATTTCCAGGTTAAGTGTAAGGAAGCGGACATTGTAAAGCTGCTGAAGCAGACAAACCATTTGATCAGCATTGTTTGGATAAGAAACACAAATATCCGCCTTCTCTAAAGAATGGAGACCATCTATGGATAGATGCATAGGATGAGAACCGCTATAGAACAAGGAAACAAGGTGAGGTGCAGAAATCACATGCTCTGCCTGACAGAACTTCATAGTGAGATTCTCGAGATGAGGTGCAACCACCTTGATCACTTTCACACTATCACGGCCATTTTCAAGTGTGAGATTTGACAATAGAGGATGAGAGATAGTGAAACCATTTGATTCCATTGTTAAGAATTTTTTTAACGTGAGATTCTTCAAGTTTGCACATTTTGTAAAGAAACCAACGCATTTCTCAGCTTCGTCATCACATAGAGCGACCGAATGAAGTTCCAACGTTGTCAATGCCGGGAGTTCCCAAGTTGATGTCGGGATAATGGAATAACTACAACCATAATGCCTAGAATTTCTGTAATTGTTGTTCAC
Organism: Bidens hawaiensis; assembly: GCF_021521415.1. NCBI lineage: Eukaryota > Viridiplantae > Streptophyta > Magnoliopsida > Asterales > Asteraceae > Bidens > Bidens hawaiensis. The sequence goes on from NW_027491949.1 coordinate 734,920, forward strand.
AGCCAAACTAAGATGCTTGAGAGACTGAGAACTAACGAGAGAAAGAGGAAATTCAAAGTAGTTATCAGCAAAGAACACCACATTCAGCTGCTGGACATTGTGAGAGACTGCATAACTCAGAATTCTTTTGACAAACCCCTGGCTCATCTTTCCACGAAAACTGAGCTTCACTGAATGCACTTCTGTTAGATTGTCCCGGCGGGACAAAACATCCGTAACGAATTTGGAGAACTTTGGTAATGTAGTGAAATCCTCACTTGAGAAAGTGAGATAGGGCATTGAAGTCCAGATATACCTCCATCTAGGCGACAAAACACTTGTATCAATAGCTTCTGTGACCTTGAGAAATGATAGAATTTTTGTGGATAAGATCATCGGGCAAGCTGCTTAATCTATCAGTACCTTATACATCCATTATTCTCGTTTTAAATACTCTAATTAGCTCGTTTATCCAACAGCTGCAATTTAACAGAATGAAAGGATCATGACATCCAAAACCAAGTGGTTTTTAATGATAAACAAAAAGAAATGGGTTCATCTGCAGATATAATTGTTTACTCTATCGGCAAATGCTTATATATCTTATTACGTACATGCAAATACTAGTATGCTAATTTGGATAAAAAGAAATGACAGAATGACTTACTCAGTATGGATGTTAACCCAGTAACAGATTCAAATGTCATGAGCAAAGACGATCGCGTGTGTGATGATCAAAAGGGATTGGCTGGCAGCACACGAAACGGTTGTTGGCACTATGATTAATGACGTGTTATGTTGATATGGAGCTCGCCTGACTTGTCATTAGTTTGTTAGTTTGAAAGTGTATTGTATGCTCAAACTGCTAATCAGATCTGGAAAGAACTTAATGATAGATATGGAAAACCTAACGGTGCCAAATTATATCAACTACAGAAGCATTTGTGTGACATTTCACAAGGAAATAATGACATAGCCACATATTTTACCAAAATAAAATGTATTTGGGATGAATTGAATTCACTAAGTTCTATTCATATGTGTTCATGTGGTAATGCTCAAATTCTGGCTAAAAGAGATGAGGATCAAAAACTAATTCAGTTTCTTATGCGATTGAATCCTACATATGATGCAATGAGAAGTAGTATCTTGATGATGCAACCAATGCCATCCATTAATCAAGCATATTCTCTTCTAGTTCAAGATGAAAATCAAAGGGAAATACATGCTACTACTCAATTTAACCAAAATTTTGCTGCAATGAATGCATATAATTCATCTAAAGGAGTTCAGTATAGGAAAAATAATGGAAAGAAAGGTTTATCTTGTACGAATTGTAAGAAGAACGGACACACTATAGATACATGCTATAGACTCATTGGTTTCCCAAAAGATTTCAAGTTTACAAATGCAAATGCTACCAAGCCTAAGCGTTTTGCAGCATCTGTTACATCTGAGGAACCTGGGAACATTTCTGCAGAAAGTGATAACAAAGCAATGGTGGGTTCTTGTAATCTTACTCAAGAACAGTACAATGGACTTATGAATCTGTTAAACAATGTGCAAATGGGGTCTGCTTCCTCTGCTGTTACTTCTGGTTCCACAATCAATTCTGAGAATTTTGCAGGTATAATATCTTGCAATTCGTCTTTAAATCTTTAGTTCATGATCACACTACATGGATCATTGATACTGGTGCTACAAATCACATGTGTTTTGATGAAAGTTTATTTACCAACCTTCAAACTCTTTCAAAACCATTTTATATCACTCTACCTAATGGAAATCTGATTGTTGCCAACAAATTTGGCACAGTCAATCTTACTCCTACTTTTTCAATATATCATGTGTTTTTGGTTCCTCAATTCCACCGTAACTTGCTTTCCATTCCTAAGCTTTGCAATGATACAAATGGATTAGTGTTTTTTAATAATCATTCGTGTATCTTGCAGGCCCCTTCCATGAGCAAGCCACTGGTTCTTGGTAAACTCCTGAATGGTTTATACCTTCTTAAGCAACATTCTGATATACTATCTTCACATAATAATGTTGTTTCTTCTCTTAAAAGTTGTAATGTTGTTTCTGGTCATACTTGGCATGCCAGACTTGGACATTTGCCTCTTTACAAATTAAAAACTTTGAGTGTTTTCTCACATACACATATTGATGAGATTGCAACTTGTGATATATGTCCTCGGGCTAGACAACATAGATTATCTTTTCCTCAAAGCCATATTAAAACTGTTAAAGCTTTTGATATGATTCATGTTGATGTATGGGGTCCCTATAATACACCAACTTACAATGGTTATAATTATTTCTTAACCATTGTTGATGATTTCGCTAGAATTACTTGGACATATTTGCTCACTACTAAAAGCAATGCTTTTCCAATTCTCCAAAACTTCATTGAAATGGTCCAAGTGCAATTCAATACACATGTTAAATGCCTTAGAACAGATAATGCTTTTGAACTTGGTTCTGGTAACAAACAATCAGAATATTTACTCAGTAAAGGCATTGTACATCAAACATGTTATGTTGCAACTCCTCAACAAAACGGGGTGGTTGAGAGAAAACATAAACACCTCTTAGAAACCGCAAGAGCATTATTGTTTCAATCTAAATTACCTTTACGATTTTGGGGAGAATGTATTCTCACATCAACCATCAATCTCTTTCCAACTTCAATTTTGAATGGGAAAACACCCTATGAATGCTTATTTGGCAAAACACCTTCTTATAGTCATTTAAAAAGTTTTGGTTGTTTGTGTTATGCCTCTACACTTAAACAAGGACGAGACAAATTTCAATCTAGAGCTAATCCTTGCATATTCATAGGTTATCCTTTTGGAAAGAAAGCCTACAAACTTTATGATCTACAATCTAAAAACATTTTTATTTCCAGGGATGTAGTGTTCTTTGAACATTTATTTTCGTCCATTCCTTCTTCTCCTTCATCAATCTTTCCTACCTTAAATGACATAGCTCAGTTCTTTGACTATGACTCACCTTTTATGTCTTCCCCTTCTGCTCCCATTACTCCTCCTTTTTCTGATCCTATTCCTTCTCTTTTTCACCTCATTCTTCTTTTTCTGATCCCATTCCTTCTTCATTTTCTGTTCCATCTATTCCTCCTACCCGTGCTTCATCTAGATCTCATCGTCCTCCTTCTTATCTTGTTGATTATATTTGTAATTCAGCCTCATCTATTCCTTGTTATCACACTGTTACTGCTTGTTCTGCAGTCCATCATGTCTCTGTTAATCAATTATCCCCACAACAATAAGTCTTTTCTCAATATTTTGGACACTACTAAAGAACCAAATTCTTATGTTGAAGCCTCTTTAAATCCTCATTGGTAAACTGCTATGCAAAAAGAATTTGATGTTTTAGAAGCCAATAAAACCTGGTCTGTTGTAGATCTTCCTTTAGGAAAGAAGCCAATTCGATGTAAATGGGTTTACAAAGTCAAATTTCATGCAAATGGACATATTGACAGATATAAAGCCAGATTAGTTGTTCGGGGTGATACTCAAAAGGTTGGTATAGACTACAATGAAACTTTTTCCCCTGTGGTAAAGATGACAACCATTCGTGCTTTAATTGCTGCTGCTGCTAAACTCAATTGGGATTTACAACATTTGGATGTTAATAATGCATTCCTACATGGGGATTTAGATGAGGATATTTACATGCTTCCACCTCCTGGTATGGTTTTAGATAAATCTGATTAAGTTTTAAAGTTACAAAAATCTTTATATGGCCTCAAACAAGCTTCTCGCCAATGGTATGGGAAGCTCTCAGATGCTCTAAAACCAAAGGATATGTCAGGTCAAACAATGATTATTCTTTGTTCACTAAGACTATGGGTTCCTCCATAGTTCATTTAGCAATTTATGTTGATGATATATTGCTTACTGGTAATAATTCAGAAGAAATGCAGGCCATCAAGTCTTTTCTACATGATACATTTCAAATTAAAGACCTTGGCTTTCTCAATTATTTTTTGGGACTTGAGGTTCTAAACACTTCACAAGGTCTTGTCATGTCTCAAAGGAAGTTTGCTAAAGATCTTGTGCACGAATTTGACACTTCTGATGCTCCTTGTTCTCATTGTCCGTTACCTTCTCAATTAAAATTGCTTACTAATAAAGGGACGGTTTATTATGATCCTTTGCAGTATAGACAGCTTGTGGGCAAACTTAATACTTAACTCACACACGTCTTGATTTAGCTTTTGCAGTTCAGTTTCTAAGCCAATTTATGCAGGATTCTCGATCGCATCATTGGGATGCTGCTATGCATACACTTCGGTATGTTAAAGGAACTACTTCTTATGGTTTGTTGTTTAACAAGTCTTCAGATTTAAAGGTTGAGGCTTTTTGTGATTCGGATTGGGCTTCTTGTCCTAACACACGAAGATCAATCAGTGGTTATTTCATTCTTCTTGGTGGCAGCCCAATTTCTTGGAAGTCCAAGAAACAACCAACTGTTTCTCTCAGTTCAGCTGAGGCTGAATATCGCTCTATGCGCAAAGTCACTGCTGAATTAGCATGGCTAACCAGACTTCTTCATGATCTATCCATTCCCTCTATCACTCCTATACCTCTCAAATGTGACAGTCAAGCTGCTATTCACATTGCAAAGAATCCAGTTTATCATGAAAGAACAAACCACATTGAGTTGGATTGCCATTTTGTTAGGGAAAAATTACAAGACGGTTTTATTGATATTTCTCATGTTCCTACAAAGACTCAGTTGGCTGATATATTTACTAAAAGTTTACCAGGTCCTCAAATTATTCCTTATTATCCAAGTTGGGGCTTTCTATACCTCCAACTTGGGGGGGGGGGGGGGGTGTTGGCACTATGATTAATGACGTGTTATGTTGATATGGAGCTCGCCTGACTTGTCATTAGTTTGTTAGTTGATGTGTCATTAGTTTGTTAATAAGTGTTGTTATGACAGTTAGTTAGGAGAGAGACAAATTGATAAAAAAAAAGATTAGGGCTTTCATTTTGTAATATTCATAATCGAAAGTCATTTTCTCTCTTCATCTTGTTCTTTACTTTCTCTGATTTCAACGGTGGAGACGAATTAACGGCGTGATATCTCCAAAAGTTGAATGAAAAGACAGCTAACTAAAGCCCGACTCTTAATCTACAAAGTGATTTGTAAAAAATGAAGAAAAAATCTCATAATAAAATATTAAATAAATTAATTACGTCTTCATCATGATATTGATATCAAATAATTACACCTTATATCAGTACATTGTTGTTACCAACGTGAAATAATAAACCAAATACTTGATTCGAGACCGAAATAAGCCAAATAGATGAAGGAATCGATGGCTTAAGTTTGTTTAACTAAAGCAGTCTTGTTTCAAAATTAACATGCAACAACCTTTTTTTGATTATTCATTATAATAATTATGCCTCAAATTTATTATTTAGGTTATAAAATTTTTAGGATTAAATCATTATTGGTGGTTAACACAGTCTTAAACCAATTTATTTTAGACTGAGTTAGACCCGTGTAGCACACATGTTAGATTAAATAAATTTATTTAAATAATAACACAATGTGTAATATCAAAAATATGCTCAACAGATATAAAAATATATTATAAGGTAAAATAAATTATACATTACACAATATGGAAATAAAAAGTTGTTAGAAAATTCATAAATCTCTAAATATTTCTTTATACACAATATTTGTAGTTTTATTTGTGACTTTACTTTCTATATCAAAACTTATTAGTTTCACATTATTTATGTTTTTAACTATAGATAATGCAACACATAACTGGCAATGAGTTAAAATAAATTGTTTAAAAAACAAAGCAACTATCTATAATAATTGACCGTAGCTTTTATTAATATTCATTGCAAAGCAAAAATAAAGTGAAAATTTCATTCTTTGGAATAAATCATTTTATCTAAAGTTATAGGATTTTATTATTTTTCTATAAGAATAAAAGTGTGAGTTCAATATTACTTCCGGATATGATTTCAGCTTTTATAACACAGTTATCATATTGTATTTTTCGCATATAGTTTAGTTCATTGCATAGACAAATTTTCTAGATAATATTTTAAGGAACATCACTTCAACATCGTTTTTAGGACTAATATATGACTTGACAACCTTAAATTTTGAGGCTATTTAAAGCATCAGGGAACTAATACTTTCTTGTAACGTATCATTTTATGTCTGATATGTATAATACTTGTTTTTTTAATTTATACATGTTATTCTTTATACACATATGTGCAATTAAGATAACTGATAATGTACATATGTGCACATTATGTAAATGGTGATTGAATAAAAATATACATATGTGTATAATTACATTTTTTAATGAAACCGGGATGAAAAATATTTTTTTTTGTTTTTTTACTTTTTTAAAATTTTCGTTTTATAATTTTTTTTAAATATTTTTAAGGGTTTTTTTTGTCCTGAAATGGTTTTTGAAGTTCTGAATTTTAAAAAGTAATTTAGGATCCTCACCCTGTATATACCCATATTTATATTTATAAAATATATATAAATTTTATACATATATACATATTCTTTGTATTTATTTAAAAATGATATATTTTTTTGTTTGTGAGTTTTTTAAGTAACGACTAGTTTAACGATTAAATTTTTTAACGGTTAGTTTTTAACAATTTTCTTATCTATTTTACAACGTTTAATTCGAATAAAAAGAAACATGACAAGAAGTCCTAAAAAAACATGCATTATATAACACAATATGATTGTGGAGGATTAAGAGTCCGCCATAACAGATTGGTCGAATAATGAAGATGAACCACCTGAACCGCCATTTCATGGACCGAAATCTGATTTCCAAGCGTACATGGAACGGCTCAGGGATTTACGTAACAATGAAGCTCATCATGCACTTCGAAATGATTTAATGGAACATCTGTGGACGGTTAAGAATAATAATAGTTCATATGTTTTATTATTAGACAAAAGTTTCAAATTATCTCTCTTTCATTTTGTTAGAGTAATTGTCATTTTTTAATTTATGTAATTTTTTTGTTTATATATTTGTTATATTTTAGTTAATCTTTTTTTACTAAATTTTTATTATATTGCTATTTGTTTAAATAAAATTATAAAAATTAAATATTTTATAGTATTGTGAAATTCTTATTTAAAATAAATGTAAAAGTAAGTGATAATATAGAAATGTAAAGATGGTTTAAGAAAGTGTATTTTTGAAGTAAAAAATGTGGTTTTTAAGAGACAATAATATGGCTGGTTTAAACCAAAAACAGTTAGAGATGGTCTAAACAATAAAAGTTTTCTTCTTCCTCTTAACCATGTATGTTCTCAAGTTGTACCTTTTGTTATTTGAGAATGATGCTCTTGAGTGACATGGAAAATGATGGCGTCTTTAGATGGTGGTGGTTGTAAAACACATTATTATTTTTTTAAACGACCAACAAATAAAGTATATTAATGACTAGCTAGCAAGAAACTAGAAAAGATACAAGCACCAAATAACCACAAGAGAGTCAACCACTAGCACGAACAGCCAAATACAAAAATTACACTTTAAAACGACACAAATCCGCCAAATAGGATTCCTCATCTTTCCTCTGTTTTTAACTCAAAAAAAGCCCAAGACTTTTATTTCTTCAACTAAACCCGAAAGTTGAATTGGCTGTCATTATTTTTTATGAAAAATAAGGTGTTACCTCCACGAAAATAAGTCGAGTAATAAAAGTTTTAAACTAAAGACAAAATAAGTAATAAAATTTTTAATCAAAGACAATAGGATAATAGGAAAGCTTAATGAACGAGGAGAGTCGAGCCCAACCAGCTTTAACTATGGCTCAGGCTTGAAGTTAAATGACTTAGCTTTGTTTGGTTTATTTAATGTTAACTTAATATTTAAGTTAAAACTAATATTAAAATTGATATTATAGTGGTCTATAATGAGCTCATGGGCCATTTTATGTGGACTTGATTATAAATGAAATTGATTTTTAATACATACATTAAAATTTGGGCTTAACTTAAACGAGCCTAATAAACAAGTTTATCTTGGCTCCCTCGACTCGTTTATAAATGAGCCAATTTTAAATGAGCTTTGATACACAAGATTTTTATACATTCCTACTAGACTTGATCAACTAAAAAACATAGGAACCTTGTCTACGGGTTTAACTTTTGAAGGATGGGAAATAACGATGAGCAGGTTCAACAACTTGTTGAACATTCAACCCATTAAAAAGTTGTACACATGTAATGGATTTTGCCGTTTTATCTTCTCAAATGACTATAAAACTTAATACTACGTTAGTTCAGGAGACTATACACACTACAAAACCACTTGGAGTACACAATAAACAAACAAAATTTTCCAACAACAAACGCATAATCATGTTTGGTGCATTCCAAGCTCAATGGTCAATTCAGACAGTACAATCTACTACTCTGGTTATCTTCTCTCAGAAGACAGATTAGTTCTCTCACTAGCAACATCTGCCCCAACCACAACCTTCTTCTCCTCGTTCCTAATGTTCTTTGTGTTATTTGTAACATGATAGTATTTTTTTTTTCTTTTTTGAATTAGAATTTGCTTTTCATACCGTAAATGAGTTTAAATGTTTTATCTTATTCCATATTATTTTACTAACGTACTATATGAAGTCTGTTATATTATTTTACTAATGGTACACGCTACTTTACATGTTCTTTTGTAAAAATTGAAGATATTATTTTAAGGGAAATTCCCCAAATAAGCATTTGTATAAACAAATTTCTAATTTTAGGTACTATTTACAAAAAATTCCAGAAATAGGTTTATAAACTAGTTGTGACGAGTAGTTTGTAGAAACCAATTAGAACTTGCCACGTGTTCGTAAACTAACCGTAACGAGCACGTTCACTAATCAATTACTCGTCACGATTAAATAGGTTTCATGTCTCGTAATCAACGCCACGAGTAATTTATAAGTCCTATAGTCGCGACGAGTAGTTTACCCGGTTTATAAGTCCCTCGTAATCAAACACCCACTCCTGTTGCTTAAAAAGCTTCTGATAAAGAAACCGCTGCCGAGAGTCATTCTCGATAACATGTTCATAGTCCGATTACAAATCATTTACATTCTAACATGTTTCTAACTTAGAACATACTCACACTACAAATGTGGAGAAATTGTAACACCCTAAAGTTATTAGTAAAATTATGCTATAAACTAAAAGGTGTAAGAAGGAATAAATATGCCTGGGGTTTAATAAGGCTAATGCTAAACTTTAACCCTTATTGATCATATGGCATAATACATTAAGCTTTAACCCCTATAGATCATCATATGACATGATACTGAGGTTATAGTGAAAATACTGCTTTTTTTTTGTTTTTTTTAAACGACGAATTTCAGTTTGCTTAACAGTTCGTTTTTACTCACCACTTTTAGATATAACATAAATCAAATTACCTATATAATTATCCACAAAGTAACACAAACCATCTAGTTTCTAGATTAACCAAACCGTGGAGTACATCCATGCCACCAATCAACTTTATCCTTCCTTTGACCCCGCCTGATTCCCAATAATACACATAAAATCATATTGATTGACACAAATAGCATGTCATCCACATTTTCGAAATCCTTGTTTGCAAAACAAACAAGGCAATGAATTGTGAATGTTCTTACATACATTAGGGATGGGGGCCGGTCATCCCTCCCCAAAAGCATATTTCACACATTCTCTCCTCCACATAGACGTCACGTCATATTTCCACCATCTCGTCTCATTCCATCTTTCTTGCACAAAATTGATATCTTTCCAACTCAATCCATCTTTCACCATTTAAATAATTAAAATTACAAATTAAAAAAAAATCCATCTTTCACCGTTAAAATGCTTAAGGATGAGAACCGGCATAGAGAACCCGAATCAGGTTGGTCTTTGTCGGCCCCAAGACACAGGGTATACCATCCGAAAGTATTCCATCTACCCTTAGATATTGAAAGAAAAAAGGTGGTATTTTTTTATTGAATCGAGTTAGTTGACTAACATATTTATATAATTTAACCATTTAATAGCAGTTGACCAATTAATTATAAATCACTGGTTCAGCAGCAAATTCAGTCTATTTATAAAATTAAACATTCATTTATGGCAGATCGAGAAATAAACTGAAAATGAAAAAATGTCGGTACTTAACTATGGTTAAATAACTAACTAAAGTATAGCGTTAAGTGAGAGGAGAGGTGAGTGGTAATGGTAATGGCCCACTCCAACTCTATAAATAGAAACGGAATGAAGAGAGCGTCGGTTGCTCCATCTTCACGTTAATTACATTTTGGACCCTTATGTTTTCATTTTTACATTTGATCATTGTGGTTCAGATCTTCTCTTTTTTGCAACAAAATAGCAATGTTTTCAACCTTTTATGGTAAAGTATTTATAATGGCCTTTATAAGGATAATTATACAAAACTATTTTAACAGTCACGCATTTACTTTCTTACTACAATTTTACCACACTAATTATCACAAATAAGTGATTACAAATAACCTAAATAAGAAAATCATCTGTGAATATAATGTGTCTGTTAAAAAGTTTTTCTTGACACACATTAAAATTGATGAAAACTCATAGGTGTAATATTTTAGCAATGAAACTGATTATCATTTTGTTTTTTTACAAACTTGTTAAAATGGTGAAAGATGAATTAACTGTTATGAAGTTTCAATACTAGCATTCCATGATAATTCAATATTACTTTATATTTAGCTATAAAATTTAAATAGAAAGTTGAACTTGGTAATATCCAAGTGATGTATTTCATCTTCTAGTAGTATATACGCTCTTCATTCAACGAATATAAAAACTGAAACTAAAATTGATCAAATATAAAATAGTATTGAATAAATATAAAATATAATTCTTTCACACTTAAACATGTTGTGCACTTAAGGGTGCGTGGTATGGACTATGGAGTCAAGATGGGATCAAATTTTGACCGGTATCGATTAGATATGGGACGTTGTTTTTCTTCACTCGCATTACAAAAATTGTTTCCATTCGTGACCATTTTGCCAATCTGGATGGAATAGAGCATTTCCCACTCCATCGGTACCTCCCAAATTCTTATCCATTGTTGCATGTACAGCTTAGATTATGAAGGCCGCAAGTTTAAACGAGCCAAAGAGGGATACATGCAGAAGTTACGCAATTTACTTGTTCTAATTCATTTTTTAACCTTAATACTTTTAAATTTCAATTTCAAGGAGAAAATTATATTTCACTGAAAATGAACAATTACTTAGAAGTGTGAGAATTGAAAGAAACTGATTCCCATAAGGGCCAAAGTGTAAATAAGATAATATAGATTTACAGGCAGGCACACATACACATGACACTATATATAGATATAGATATAGATATAGATATAGAGAGAGAAAGTCAGTCACACACTCCATCATCACTGAGATATAGCCAAAAACATTGTAGATTCGTATTGCATTCAAACGCCATTCATTGGCAATGGCGGATTCAACCGATAATTCTTTCTCCATTGACATGATGGAAACCACCTCTCCTGGTGCAAAGGTATAATTATAATCCTATTCATATCGATGAATATAGTTATGTGTATTTTGAATTTTAGGCTGCTTGCTTTGATTGTTGACGCTTCGTACGCTCGTTTATTATTATTATTATTATTGCGTCATCTTCAGATTATTCGTTGATTGATTGCATTACGGATTCCACATTTCATCGAATTTGTTAAATACCGAGTGCAATCATCGATCTCGAAATGAATGAATTAGGTCTCATCAGTACGTTATCATCTATGCATAGAATGAATTGATGATCACTGACAATTATTTATTTATTTAGATCCGGATACTCTGAAATAATCATCATCATATTATATGTTATGTTATATATATGAATATATTTTAATAAACGGAAATTAAGATCGTGTTAATTAGGCTTATACATGTAGTTATGTTTACTTCGAATTGAATACTTGATAGTATATTCCATGATTGAATAGTAAATAATATATCGTTTGATGATTGATCACACTACACAGTCGAGCTTTGAGCCGAGCTTTGGCTCATTTAAGACACTGCGCACAAGCCTGAGCAGAGCTTGGGCTTGTTTAATTAAGGTTTTTCTTAAAATACATAAAAATGTAAATGAACTTATTAATAAATATTAACCAAGCCGAGCTTGAGCTCGACCTCTCGTAAGCTAAAACAAGTCGTGCTCGAGCCTGGTCAAACTTGAGCTCGGCTTGTTTACACCCCTAGTTGAAGGCATTTCATTTGTTTATTCACAAGATGATCCGTCATTAATGTATTATTATTGTTGAGGGTAGTTTAGTCATTTTATATGGAGTTAGCTGAATAGATTAACGGCCTTAGCTAATAGCTAGTAAGGACCGCCGTAGTTATAAAATACATACATACAACTTAGAGATGCCACTCAATGCCTATGAATAAAGTTAATTTAACCGATGTTTATTTTAATAATTTAATGAATTGGTGACACTATCATTTTTGTGATTTTCTTTTAACGTATTTATACACAGTAAAAATGTCCGTGATGATGAGAATATTAAATGAAAGTACGAGGAGATTTATTGGGCATTGGCTATGTGCCCATTTTGGCCAATACTGTGAATAAATGTATATAATACAATCAAATAATTGTAGATGAAAAAAGTTGTTTTGTAACTAATGCATTAAATTCAGGAGCACCTTATCAAAACAGCCAAAGGAGTGATTTCAGTTGCCATGTTTGGGGATCCAGACAAACCAGCTTTGATTACATATCCTGATATTGCTTTAAATTGTAAGTTAATTACTTAATTATATTCTTGTTTTACTTCTAAGTGCTAAGATATGCTAGCTTTTATATAGAAATTATGGTGTAAAATGATTTTTTTTTTTTTGGGTGAATTGATCAGTGAATAAAAATGATTTTCTATTAATAAGAATAAATTTATGTGATTTTTTGTTCAGATATTTCATGTTTTCAAGGGCTGTTTTTATGTCCAGAAGCATTCTCTCTGTTGGTTCATTACTTCTGCATATATCATATTAGTCCTCCGGGCCACGAGGTGAGCAATTGCTAACTTCACTTTATATTATTAATCATGCAACTTGTACCATATAATTACGGTTGCTAACGAGTCAAGCTGCTCGTGAGCTATTCAAGATCGGCTCGCTAAAAGCTCAAATCGAGATGAGCTTCAACGAGCTCTAGCCTAAAGTAGGCTTGTTTAGCCCGAGCCAGCTCGCGAACCTATACGAGCCTATTGTTTATAAAAAGTTTACTTAATGTATTTAATATATAATTTTATATAGTTATTATTATATATAAAGTTAGAAAAAAGAAATAAATAATAATTTATATTATGATATATAAAATTTATAGTTAAAATTGTATATATAAAATAAGTATAAATATAAGTAAATGAATTAATACATAATAAACAAGTCGAGCCGGAGCCGAGCTCGAGTCTAGCCGACCTTGGGCTCAGCTCGGCTCGTTTCCACCTTCACATATGATAAGAAGCTAAGTTTGATGGCATGTTCATTGACTCCCACACACACTTAATTATTTTGGCTGCAGTGGGGAGCTGCTCCAATGTCACATGATGATCTGGCATTATCTGTTGATGACTTGGCTGATCAGGTTGCTGATGTTCTCGACTATTTTGGGTACTCTTATATTTTCCTTAACTTTTAGAAGGTTTATTTTCTTTTTAGCTTGGAAGGAGTTAAATGATATGTGAACTGTTGTTTCAGACTAGGTGCGGTTATGTGCTTAGGGGTAACAGGCGGAGCTTATGTGCTTACCTTGTTTGCTGTAAGCTGCTTCCTATGTGCATCATACAAATTCATTAATTCTGTATTTTACAATCTTGGTGTTATTTGGTAAACAGATTAAATATGCGCGACGTGTAATTGGTCTCATACTTGTTTCTCCACTTTGCAAATCACCTTCTTGGTCAGAATGGTTGTGTAATAAGGTTAGTAATTTCTGAATGCCATTTCATACTTCCATTCCAATGCCTTAAGAAACTTTTGGTAAATTTTAAACTTGTTCAGTTCTTGTTTTCAGGTTGTATCGAATGTATTATATTACTATGGAATGTGTGGTCTAGTAAAGGAATTACTGCTGATGCGTTACTTCAGTAAGGTACATATTTTATACTGAACTTGTTCTTGACAACTTCATAACTAAAATTGCATTCATCATGTGTTAAATAATAGGAAGTCCGTGGATGCAGTCTAGTTCCAGAAGCAGATGTGGTTCAATCATGTAGAAGAGTAAGTGCTCGAACATTTTGACCCGTTTGACACATTTGACCCACTAAAGATGAAACATAACCCGAACACTTTTCTTGCAGGCCCTTGATGAGATGCAGAGTCTTAATGTGCTGCGATATCTCGAAGCTCTTAACGGGTAAATTTCATTTTCTTATTGTAAGCGTTAGCATGGCCAGAAATATCTAATTAGGTTTTTTTTTCTTTTGTGAAGGCGAGCGGATATTACAGACGGGCTAAAAAGACTACAATGTCGTACACTTATATTCGTCGGAGAAAATTCCACCTTTCATTTAGAATCCCTTCACATGACTTCAAAACTAGACAGAAGACTCAGTGCACTGATTGAGGTGTGTATATGTATGCATATATATGTGTGCGCGCACGCGTGTGAGTGTTATATGAATTTGAGCTAAATGGTTTTGGTGATAATATTAGGTTGGAAGATGTGGGTCATTGGTAACAGAAGAGCAGCCTGATGCAATGTTGATGCCACTGGAATATTTCTTGATCGGCTATGGAGTTTACAGGCCCAGTGAGTTGAATATAAGTCCTAGAAGCCCATTGAGCCCAACTTTGATTTCCCCTGAGCTTTTTAAGCCCGAAAGCATGGGTTTGAAGTTAAAGCCCATTAAGACTCGAGTTTCTACTTGAAGGAACCGAGAAGACGTATATACATAGAAGTAAAGACTAAAGAGAATAGAGTAGATTTCAATCTACTATAAATGCATTGATACACTTACATTCCTTAATTATGGAAATATCATGTAGACTTATATAATTGTTCAAGGTTTGGTTTAGCTGAATTTGATAAAAAAGAATAAGAAGTCTAGATCGAATCACTAACTAATGTTTAACATATAACATATCGAACGAGATGGGTTGGGTGCAGTTGGTCGGATGGATAGTTCGGTTTTAACTGTTTGATCGTTTGAGCTGTTGAAGCGTATTTTTATTTTTAAAATGATTTGTTTATATTAAGTTTTTTAAAATGGAAAAAGTAAATAAAGCTTGTTTTATATTTTTGGAATATTATTTATAAAATAGTCTGTATAAACTTTTAGATAGTTGATTTTAAAGCTTGTTTTTTAGATCATTGTTTCAAGTTGTAGATGGCTGATTCATTTTGAAGTTCTAGTTTTATTTCTCTATATCTATTTTTTAAAATTATAAATTTGTTATTACGTTAGTTAGTTTTTTTAAAACTGTGTAGTCAATAACGTAGAGTGGCTTGTTCTTGGGCCAATCCAGATTTTAAGCACTGATAAGTCTAGTGATGACAATGAGGCGGGTTTAGGTTATCCTAACCTAATTATAAAAGTTTGTCTCATACTTGGTCTAAAACATGTTGGGTATCTACTAAATAACCGTTCGTTCGGTATTAAATATATCAGTTAGTTTATTATATTTAGGTATGTCCAACCCAAAACCCGACGGGTGTCTATTAAACATTACGTTTAGAAATGGTGATGAGAGGAAGTGTAGGTTCTGCAAAAAAAAATTAAAATGTATATACTTAATATTTAAAATTAAAAGATTAATGAATAATCATGTCGGGTATATAATCAGGTAAACGAGTATATATTATCGGTAATCGCCTTGGGTAACGGGTATCACCATATTCCATATTCGTATCATACCAGCAAAAATTCAAAAGTAACTCATATCCGGCTCCATACCCAATTTCCTTCCATATGTTTTGAGTGTTATCATCGGATTCGGCTTTCAGTGTGATCATGAATAACATATATAATGTATTTAATAGTCAATCTATGCATCATATGAAATTATATAGAATTAACAGAATATATGTGGCCTAAAACGCAATGGGTATCATTTGTAAAACAGGAACTAGTGACCCACCGGGTAGATGGTAGTTTGGGTAGCATTCAATATTCAGTGCTAAAAGCAAAGATGGTACTTGGACTAGGGTGTAGGATATCATTTTACATTATTTTATTCCTTATATATATATATATATATATATATATAAGAACTTTGTTATGAATTATGATAAGTAAGTTTAAAATCCACAAATTTGAGTATGTATTTAGGCAATCAAAGTATTTATATAAAAGTGTCATAAATATATAATGAGATTAAAGCACACAAGGTTACATGATCAATTAAAAATATTCTTTCAATAGTGAGTTAGTTAGACTAGACGTAGTGGTAAAGAATTGAGGCGTTAAAATGGTGATGTGGATTTTAATTGTTTGCCAAACACCATTACATACTATTGAGACTGGAAGTTGAAGAATTTATGCGCCAAGCCAATGGCGGCACTAATAGGAAATAAATAGAAAGAATAGAAGACTTTTAATTCCACAATCAAACTTGGAGCAATAGAGCCATTAATTTTTTTGGAAATACAAAAAAAAGTTTAAAATTTTAATTACAAATTTTACGTTATAAACCAACAATTTTAAATGAAGCAAACTCCATCTTATCCAAATAAATTTAAATGACACTGACGAAGAGCTTGATATTAATCACATCGAAGAGCCAATTCACCCAATCGGTAGAGATAACGCTAAGGCTAAGACCCGATCCTCATTATATACCTCGACTACAATGAATCCTGAGATAATATCTCAAGTAGAAAGCTTGGATTTTAAAATCGACCGTTTAATCTGGTTTAGAGAGGAATAACAAGACAATATTGATTTTGCTTTTCTCGAAAAAAACTAATTATATCATTTACCATCCGAAGATCGTAAATAATTATATCATTTATTCGAGTGAAAAAAGAATGAAATTCATGACAAATAATCTGCCAAGAAATAGTCTTTTTCTTTTACTTTCTTTGTTATTTTTTTACAAAAATTGTCTATTTTTTTCAAGTATCCTTTGTACTTTTTTTTGTCTTATTTCAAGGGTTTTTTTTTCTTCTATCTACTTGTAATATTTATTTTATTAAAATGTTATAGTATTTGTTGTATGGCTTTTTTATTTCAGTTATTATGCTTATTAAATATAAAATATGAATGAGTGATAATTGTAATTAGTTAAAACCACTACACTTGATTTAAAAGAGACTTTAGTGAATTAATTTTTATCTACATGACGTCTAAGTGGCATTTTAACTAAACAATTGTCAAAAACCACTACATATAGCCTTATTCAGATGCTACATATGGGTTACTCAAATTTCATGTGTGCTTTCTAACTTTAAAAAATTACATATATGCACTAGCTGTATGCTAACTGTTTCTAAAACATAACGCGGATTCTCCTTCAAGTGAATGAGCGTTAGTTCACTTGAAGTAACTTTTAGAAATAGTTGAATTATATGCATCCGAGTAATTTAACTCTAAAAGTTACTTGCAAAAACTTGTTTATAAATTTCAAAAATTAAAAAAAGCTAAAATATTATAATTTTTGTTTTCTTTTTAAAAACTCATGCTGGAATCAAGCATGTTAATATCAATATTTTTTTAATTGAAAGGCGTATTAATATTAATAAAATTTATAAATATTTTAAATATAATAGCATGTCATTTTAAGACGTCATAGGTTGCCACCCAGCCATATTTTAGTGTTATTCAGATTTTTTTATGATAAATGCACGATAATTCTATGTATGTTTTTTAAAATTTGTTGAACTTAAAGCTTAAAAGTTAAAAAAATTATTTTAAACTCGATGGTTGAGTAATCTGGTGGCTAATTGATATGATTTTGAATGAATACAAATAGGTGGTGGTCCATTAGTAAAGACAAAATCTTTAAACATTTAAGTTTATAAATAGGAGATTTCGGGTTTAAGTCCCGCAAAAAATATTCTCATTAAATAAAGTATAAGTTGAATGAATAAAAAGTGTGAAAAATATCATTATCAAGACAATAAAGTTATCTTCTTTAATGTATTCAACAAAAGTACTTATAATGCATCCACTTGTCCAACAATAAAATCGCAACGCATCATTTTCCATTTAATGAAGTCACGGAAAACATGTGATATATATGTGTTAGCCGATTTGAAAAGGTAAAAAGAAATGTCAACCTATGGATCAAATTAAAATATTAAATCAATGGCTAAGAAACAGATCGACAATTTTTATAAAGTATCCATGATTGTACACATTGCCGTCTTCGAGAATCTTTTAAAATTTTAAGACCTGGGATGAGTAAAAAAGAGGCTCCTAAAACCGTGTTTTCAATTATTTAATAGATAATTTGACAATTTTACAAATAAAGTTGTCTTTCAAAAACCCAAAACAAACAAATAATAATAAATATGTTACTAAAATGACTCATATAAAACACAAATGAAAGTTTGTCTATATAAAAAAAAAGAACGCCAATTGTGAGAGTTGAAACCATGACATTTGTTCTCCATAGTCTAACACATTTTTCATTCAACAAAAGAGTTAATTATTTTGCAAACTTCTAGGTAAAAACAAAATTATATTTAAAATATAAATTTTATTTTTTAACAATTATTGGCTTCTCGAAAGAGTAGGCCTGGGTTCGTCGCTGTAAGGCTCCGTTCCCGGTGCCCTACATTTGGTGTTGGATTTACTCATAAACACAGTTCTAAATATCAGAGTTAATAAAAACTTTTCGAGGAAATATAAAAGTCAACCATTCTTACAAACCAACAAGTATTAGTTTTAAACAAAAGAACACAAGTCTTAACGATAAACATAAATAGCACGTAATCTTCCTTATCTTCGATGCCAGTCTTCTTTTATTTGCTACGTGTCCCATCTCAAGCAACTTGTCTCATTCTACTCACTTGCGTGCATACTAAAAGTCAGCTACGCTGAGTAAGTTCTAGTTAATCAAATTACATACATTGCTTTCATATCCTTAGTTATACATATCCGGAGATACGTATTTTGTACTTTACTTACTAATATTTCTTTCATACATATTTACGTGCATACATACTTACATACTTTTCTTTTCTGTTATCCTTTGTTATAACTTCTATACTTACATTACTTCTTATTACTCATTCGCTTTAAAGAGCATTTCGCCCTACATACCTCGGATATTATTAGGGTCCGGTGTCATTCATACCTCGGATATTATTAGGGTCCGGTGTCATTCATACCTCGGATATTATTAGGGTCTAGTGCCCTCCATACCTCGGATATTATTAGGGTCAGGTGTCTTCATACCTCGGATATTATAAGGGTCCGGTGCCCTTCATACCATACAACCATACAACTAAACATACGTTTGTTATATATCTTTATTACCTTCAAGTATAAATAAATATGCATAACTGCATGCATACTAATTAATCATTCTTTATCGTCCATCAAACATACACAAATAACCATCTAATATACACTTACCACTTAAGGTAAGTGTATGATCTAACGCATCGTAGTATGCATGCAGCATCGAAAACATAACACAGAAAGGGGCTAGAACTCACCTAAAGTCGGTTTCTATCTAAGTTAATGGTAATACCCTTCCTTAGCACGGCTAACTGTGTAATAATTATAAGTATTAATTAATTACTTCTAAACAAATCATACTTCTAAGTTAGTGAAATCCCTAACGACCGGGGGGTCCGGGGGCAGCGCCTTGGTAGCGGGGTCTAGGGGCGGCAGCCCCTAGCAGGGTCCAAGGGGCAGAGCCCCTGGCTGGGATCGAGCTGTCAGGTCAGATTGAAAAAATTTTATTTTCATTAATAAGCCTTTATCAAAATTTCATCAGAAAAAACGAGTCAAGTTAAGCTTTACAACAATCTGAATCGCATGTTAAAGCAATCGCATCGCATGGCAAAAAGGAATCGCATCGCATGGATGCAAACTAGTCGCATCGCATGGGAGCAACCAGTCGCATCGCATGGCGAATTCCAATCGGATCGCATGCATGTGCGATACAATTCTTCTCCGTGCGATCAGAATAATCGTTTTCTTGATATTTTTTTACCATTTTTCAACCATTCTCCTCTGTGACCTTTCCCTATGACCCAGTTAACCCTTTTTAATGGGTTTTGGGTTGTAACAACTTTGTCTGCTTACTTTTTTTTACGCAGCCCGAACGTCACTTTTCGTCCTATATCGCACCCGCTAAGTCGCGAGTCATCAAGTTTATGTTTTTCTTGCATCTTACAGTCCGATCTAGTATTATACCAAGTTTCATAGCAAACCGACCTCAAACACTTAACCTTTTTAGTTAAAACGTACCTCTTGGATTTGGTTTGGCGTCGGATTTGATCGAATACGTGAATGGTGCTTTGCTTCTTGTTGTTTAGGTGAAGTTCTAATACAACTCGTTTCGGTTTGGGCTCAGATCTGGGCGGAATGTGAGGAAGGTGTTTATGTGTGTTTTGAGTGTGTGGAGGCAAGATGGAAGAATGAGGGTTTTAGGGAATGTTTAGGACCTTAAATACTCTAGGCCCATAGGCTTTTAGGTCCATAATCATTCTAGGTCCATGAACCATCTTAATCTTTACCCTTTCATTCTTGTATTATTTAATTGATTTAAATATCGACACATGACATATTATTAAATGAAAACTTATATTATTTTATTTAATAACTTTCAAAAGTGCGGCCGTTACAATCGCCCTCCTCGCCCTCCCTTGGACCGGGCCTGACTGTGAAGAAGGGTAAATAAACACAACTTTGGCATTTTTTCCGATTTCTTTATTTTTTAGACATAAATAACTTTTAGAGTAAAATGCTAAAATCGTCCTTGAGGTTTAGCCAGTTATGCCACTTTCGTCTAAAAAGTTTTTTTTATGCAAGTGGACCATCGAGTTTCTCGGTTGTTGCCAATTTCGTTCAAATCACTAACTGCATCCAAACTTTCCGTTAGTTTTTTACAAAAAGATCAAATTACCATTGATTATAAAAATACTATTTAAAAAAGAGTTAAATCTTTATAAAATCTCTCCCGCCACATATAGACCTCCAGCCACTTTCGAATACCACCACCATTACCACCCTCCAGCGTTGTACCCAGCACCGCTGACAGATCTGAGGTCACCAGCAAGGCAATTCCACTCATTATCGAGGCTTTAAACCTATCCGGTGTTCTTGTAGCTGACGCACTGACCTGATTGCGTCTCGGTTCAATCACTTCAATGGTTTAGTTCCACCACTAACTCAATCATCCTTTAAAATAATCAAAGTTCCCGTCAATTTTCTAAACGGTCCTGACGGAGGCGGTAGATGCGTCGATGATAGTATGATGGCCGACGTGGTGGTATGGGCAGAGAAGAAGTGGGTGGCGGTTATGTATTATTGTCTTATGCTAATAACAAAAATAATGGAGTTGGCACGGAACAAAAGCAATAAAAGTGTTAGATACATTCTAGCAAACGGTTATAGAAAACTCAAAAGGAAGAAGTATAATTATCATATCGGGTTAAGTTAGAATAAGAAGTTTGATTTTCCTAAGAAGGCTAGGAAGGAGAGTATTTTAGTCTAATACTTTAATATCAAAAATCACTTACTTTAATCTCAAAACCCACTGACATTAATTTCAAAAACCCAATTACATCTTCACTTATCTCCTACAACCACCACCACTCCACCGCCCACCGCCACCACAACCGTCACCCACCGCCACCACCTCGCCGAAAAAGTTCGAAAAAACACAATAGAAAACACTACGAAAAACACAATGTAAAAAACACAATGGAAAAAAACACAATGATAAAAACACAATTGTATGACACAATGTAAAAAACACAATGAAAAATACTATTGTATAACACAATTTTGGTAAAACACAATTTGTAAAAACCCACTTATTTTTTTTTAATTTTATATAACAATGTGGTACTCATATAAAAGATAAAAAGACACTCGTTACGGTGAATTTGTTTTCCAATAAAAACGTCGTAAAAAAAAGTTATGGACGTTTAAAAATGATTTGGGAATTTGGCATGTGTCTTGCATGTGGAGAGAGAAAGTCAACAAATGTGTTATTCCTTTTATACCCTTTCTCTTATGTTCATACTTGATTTCCCCCTAAATTAATCTCAACCCTTCATGTACAAAATCAATGGACAAAATTACATGCTATCATTCCTAAAAAACTATACTTCCTATTATAACATAACCCTTATTACATGTCATAAGTTGTTTTAAACATTATTCATGGGCTGTGCCACTAGTTTGCACAATAAGTTAGGTATAACTGATATATTTACCAACTGGGGTTAGGGTTTTGTTGAAAAGAAAGATGATGCAGTGTTTGTGGAGCCCATAAGTTTTAAAAAAAATGACACATAAGAGTGACACATCATTAAAAAATGTCGCATTAACAAGAAAACTAGTGAGGTTTTGATATGTTAAATTTGAAAGTACTAGAAAAATAACTTAAAGTTGAAAATGAGAGGAAACATTATGTTAGTTAGAAGTATTCTCGGCCAACAAGTTTTGAGTATTTAAATACAATAACCCTTTATACATATAAAAAACCAAATTGTTAAAAACACATTTTAGGTTTATTATTATTATTATTATTATTATTATTATTATTATTACCTCATAGAGTCATAGTAGTAGTATGAAGCCTTTTCAACCATTACTTAATTATTTGTTTTTTTTAAGACTATCCTATATTTTTATAAATTAAAAATAAGCAAAAATTAAAAAAAATAGTTATTCTGATAAGTAATATTAAGCACTAAAGAAAAATTATATTATTAAAAACCATAAAAGTTGAGCATGATAAAACATTATTGTGGATCACCCTCCATTTCAACATTAAATGGTTAATGGAACGGTGGTTTTCCTGACCCATATAAGTATGAAAGTTGTCACGAACATTTAACCAAAACTGAAGATTGTCAGCGGTTACTTGATCATTGATGGTATCGACCCACCACATCAACGCTACTTCCTCCCCGGCCGTCCACGGTTCACGGCTCCTGTCGCTCTATAGACATTGTTGTTTTCATTCTCTGGGATATTCGGATTCATGGTTATAAGGGGAATTCAGAGTGGAAGATATCAAGCTATTAGGTTGGTAAAATGATGCATAATACCTATCTTTCTTTTATAGAGTAATTTTTTTCCGAACCCCCCCCCCCTCTTTCCTCCATCCCTTACTCTTAACTACTACAATTTTTAAAACACCACCTTGACTTCGTCGTCACAAAAGCGGGAAGGGCTCAGAATGGTCAAAAATGCCCACTACGCTCACCCTTAGGTCATATGTAATGGGGCATCATAGGGCATTAAATATGTTTTTAATGGCATAGAGCTTTTACAATAAAGCCCATATGAATTTGAAATAGTAATGACTGAAGAGGGGGATGGGGGGGGGGGATTAAAAAACAATATTCGTTAAATATGTGTTTTGAAGTGGTATTAATTAAAGAGCATTACCATTACGCAATTACGCATGACCTTACACCTACCAAAAACATTGACAAAACCCCTAAGGTGAAATTTGGACAAACTAGAGGTGTAACGCACTCTGAATTCATTTAGTATCATATAGGTTGGTAACTATATTATGCATTAACCAAACAAGTAAAAGAATAACAAGTGTGTAGCCGTACAAGGTGGTGGCCTGGAGAAAAGTAAGTGAAAGCATTTATATTAGATCTCCTGCAAGATTTCATCTTCATCCCCACAAAACCCTCCATTTTAGCTTACATCATCACTTCACACCCCCTAACACACAACCACTAGTACTCAGTACTAGAAACAAACCCTACTCACTGCAACCAAATAGTAGCCATTTCATTTGTAACAAAAGTAACCAACTTTCTTACCCAAGATTCACACACTCCCCAAAAAATGGTTAAAAAAGCAACACCCTTTTCCTGTTTCTTGATTTTTGGTCATATACATATAGATCATGCTCATCATCACCATCCTCTTCCTCCTATAACCCTAATCCTACTTTGCTTTGCTTTCCTTTCCATTGGGTTTTCAAGTTCAGATGTAATCAAGATTTTTAGTGTCATGATTGCAGCTTTAGAGAGAGAAAGAGGAAGTAAGTAATGGGTCCTCCCTTTTGTTTTGTTTTGTTTTGTTTCAGGCTAAAGCCTGCAACAAGAAATGAGTGGCACTGCACCATTTAATAGTTGTAGAGGTTTTTTTTTTTTTTTTTTAAAGTTAAAAAAATGTTTTTGAAATTAAAGGGTGTTCTCATAAAGTATGTGTATTTGGTAGAGGTGTTCAAAAAAACCGGTTACGGAACCGGTTTGGGCGGTTAACCGGAAAACCGGTTTTTTAAAAACCGGTTTTTTTAAAAACCGGTTTGACCGGTTTACGTAACCGGTTTACGTATCGGTTATACTTTTTGGAGCCAAAACCGGTTTTATAACCGGTTATAAAAAAAACCGGTTTTTTTTAATAACCGGTTATTAAAAAACCGGTTAACCGGTTTTTAAAATAACCGGTTTATAGCCGTTATAAAAAAACCGGTTAACCGGTTTTTTAATAACCGGTTAACCGGTTAAACCGGTTTTCGAACGTTACCAAACGGCTTTATAGCCGTTTTTTTTTTTTTTTGCCCGTTTTTTTAGCCGTTTTTTTGGTTTTTTTACCCCCACAAACATCTATATATAGTTTAGGTTGGGTATTGGTTAGATCACACTTGATTATACAACTCCAAAAGCTCTAAACGTTTATTTCATACGCGATTATAACTCCAAACGCTCTTCTTTCGTAGTCGTTTATTTCATACTCGAGTATACCACTCTTAATTCGTAGTCGATTATCATGGCCTCCCAAAGTGCTGCTTCATCGGTCAACATGGGTGCCTCGAACACGGGAGAAACCGTCGTTCGGGTCATCCCCACGAAACGAAACCAAGATATTTGGCAACATTTCGACCTATGCGAAATGTCTAACGGAACCCAAAAAGCTAGATGCAAACATTGTTTGAAGTTTTATAACAAAGAAGCAAACTCCAGTTTAAGAGCTCATGTAGAAAGGCCCTCTTGCAAGGTCTTGAAGGACGAATCCGGAAGTAGTTCGCAGCCGGAGATGACGAATCAAGGAACGGTGTTTACGTACGACCTTGAAGCGGTACGTCAACAGTTTGGCAACTTTGTGATTCAACAATCACTTCCTTTCAACCACTTCGACAACCCTCAATTCACGGAGATGATGCAAAAGTATGTTCAACCACGCTACCAACACGTAAGTCGTTCGACCCTTAGAAGAGATATGCTTAAAGCATGGAAAAACGCTAAATCCGAACTAATTTCATACTTTTCAAACTTACAAACTGGTGTGAACTTAACAACGGATGTGTGGTCGGTACCTAATGGTTCGCCCGACTCATACATTTGTGTGACGGCTCATTGGGTTGACCCCCGGTCGTGGCAAATGATGAAACGAACCGTTGCGTTTCAATTGTTTGATTACCCGCACACGGGTAGAAATATTTTTAAACTCTTGGATAAAGTCATTCGACAATACAAGATTGAAGATAAAATCTTTTCAATATCGTTTGATAACGCGTCCAACAATACGGCCGCGGTTGGCCATTTAAAATTAAAGTATAAACCTATTTGTGATGGAGCGTTTTTTCATAGCCGATGCATTGCACATATTATCAACTTGGCCGTGCAAGATGGGTTAAACGTGATCGAAACGCAAAGAAACAATTTTAAAAGAATGTTACGAGATGTTTTTAGCAACAATAAAACATTTTCAAGATACAAAAAATTTTGTGATGAAGCTAATTGTCAATGGTTGGGGCCCAATTGGGATTGTCCAACAAGATGGAACTCGACTTGTGATATGTTTGAGAAAGCCATCCAACAAAAAGAATCACTAGTTGCGTTTCATCAAATAATGTCAAGTAGGGGTAAATGTGCACCGTACGATCCTAGAAACTGGTTATTGATTGAGATCGTTACGGAGGTTCTTCAAATTTTTAAATCTTGCACAACTAGTTTATCCGGGGTTTACTATCCAACAAGCCCCATTGCTTTACCAAAAATTGCTGTCATGTGCACAAAGTTGACTGAAATTCATTGTAGGGGTGCACCTTATTTTGATATGGGTGCAAAAATGAAAGAAAAATTTATAAAATATTTTCAACAACTACCCGCTGTTTTGACCTGTGCGGCTGCGTTAAACCCTTGCATCAATGTTGGTGGTGTTGAAGCTTTAATAGAAAAAATTTGTGATGAGCTAGGGTTAAACGACGATCAAAACCCCTATTATAGCCAAACTTTAAAGAATGATTTCAACACCACATTGGCAAACATGTATGATGTTTACCTTACAAAACACGGGTCGTCTTCCCAAATTCATGACTCGTTAAGAGCTGTTGCCCAATCCCAATCCCAAACCGACCTTGAAATGGGGATGTACTACATGATTTGGGAAGACGCCGGTAAACGTCAAAGGGTAAACACCCCAAGCAGTGAACTTGGAAGGTATGGTGGTACCAACTTTGTGAAACACATGACTCCGGATGAATTTAGAAGTCTTGATTTGCTGGCTTGGTGGAGAGGTAAGGAGGATGAGTTTCCGATCCTCGCCGCCATGGCCAAAGATTTACTAACGGTCCAAGCTTCCACGGTAGCTTCGGAGTCTGCTTTTTCTGTTTCTGGCAGGGTTATATCGATTAGGAGGACTCGACTCACTCCAGCAGCTGTAGAGATGTCGATTTGCTACAAGGATTACTTGGACTCTTTAGACAGGGCACAACATCAACGCTCACTCGAGGGGGAAATGGACTATGAGGCGGCCTTGTATGAAGACGAGGTCAATCAAGGACACATTCAACCAATGACCGATGAAGAAGCCGCGTACGACGATTACCTAAGGAATAGCTCGGGATCGGGTAGCGAAGAAAATGAGTAACAAACATCAACTTGTTAATGTAATCGTGTCTAAGCATTCTTTAATGTTTGTATTTTTGAGTTACGAATATGCGATAACGATTTAATGTTTGTATTTTTAATGTAAAAGCTATAAATGAAAGTTATGTGTTTTTAATCTTCCAAGCAAAGAATGCTAACAACGAAACCCTAAACCCTAAAGAAAAAAAAAAAAAAAAAAAAAAAAAAAAAAAAAAAAAAAAAAAAAAAAAAACCGGTTAACCGGTTAGACCGGTTATTAAAAACCGGTTATAAAAAACCGGTTTAATAACCGGTTCTAACCGGTTTTTAAACCGGTCCAAACCGGTTTGGCCGGTTTGAGTTTTCAGCAATAAAAACCGGTTAATAACCGGTCCGGTTATTAACCGAACCGGTTTTTTTCTGGATAAAAAAAACCGGTCCGGTTAATAACCGAACCGGTTTTTTCAAAAAAAACCGATTTGTGCACCTCTAGTATTTGGTGTTAAAATTTCTTGGGTCCATTTCCAGTTCCATTATTGTTTGTTTCCTATCATATAATGTAATTCTACCACTCCCCCCCTCCCTATTCTTTTGGCTTTTTGGATCAGAAACAGACTTTATATGCTTTTAATGGTATTCTCATAACACAACACAAGTGACCTTCATTTTCATGACCAGTTTGTCTGTCTTGCTTGCTTTAAAAAAAACCTGTGGGTATTCAGACTTGTTGTGTTTGCGTGTTTGCTTCAACTGGGATCACCAGAGCAAATAGTGATGATGAATGATCATGATTCTTTACTCAACTTTCTGTTTCTTGGGCTCTGTAAAATCATAAATATCACATCTTTTTCTTGTCCATGCAACAAGGCATAATTCCCATTTTTTATTATTTCTTCCTTCTTGTTATTGGCTCTAAAGCTAATAAAAAGATCCTAAGCCACAGCAACCATAGGCCACATGTCTCTTTATTCATCACTGTTTACATGCCTTTTAGCATAGTACTACTACTACTCTCAAACCCCATTTTCAAATGAGCTTTCTTTGTTGCACATCAACTGCTTGATGATTTATGTCCTCACAGAAGCTGTTTGATCCCACATCAACAAACAAGATCCCACCCTCTTCTTCACTTTAAACTCCAAAAAAAGAAAAAAAGTAAAGATTTTTTTAAGTCTTTTGGTGGAGGGTAGGCTACTGTTTCTTCTTCATCTCATCTTTAAATGCTTGCAAGGTTGGTTTACTTTACTTTATCTATGTTTTTCTATCTTCTTGATTTTGACTCTTAAGTCAACTGTTTATTACTGAATAAATTTAGGTGGATTTTGACATCCCAAGTTGGAACTTTATTATTGAAGGATGATTGTTGCTTACACAGTTACACCCACTCTTGCCTCTATTTATACAATAATAATATACTAATTACAAAAATGTTTAATAAACTCTTTCATTTCTAGTCTTGTCTTTTGTTATTTACATGATTTAGTTGTAGAATTTTGGAAAGCTGAACCAAGACCCTTAATTGACATATTGGAGCATTGAGTAGCTATGATCTTTTTGAATTATTAGAAGATATGGAAAAATGTTAAATAGTATTTAGCACTGTTTACACAGGGATATGATAGTGAGGGTTGAGCTTTGAGAAGTCACTTCTTGCCAGTGAAAAAACTTACATTCCAACTAAGAATGTGTCTTCTGTTTTATCTTTAGGCTGAGGGGTGTGGGGGGGGGCGCGAGTGGGGGCTCCAGCCAATAATATTGTGACGTGTGGCAGAGAGAGAAACTTGATAAGATGGGTGTTGGTTGTGGTGCTCGCGCCCCGGGCCCTGGTGTGGAGGGGCGCGAGAGGGGGCGCGAGCGGTTTTTTTTTTATTTTTTTATAAATGTATTAAAAAAACGTATTATTAAAAAAACTCATAAATTATTTAAAAAAACACACATTAATTAAAAAAATACATTAATATCTAAAAAAAATTAAAGTAATAAAAAAAAACATTATTCTTATTCTTCGGCTTGGTCTTCTTCGATCAACCTCTTCCGGATACGTTCCTTTTGTTTTTCCATCAGCATTTGGTCGACCGGATTTAGGTTACTGAAGTCTCTTGTAAGGAAGTCCAAATCTCTCATTCTTTTTTTTTCCTTTTTGTCATTAGAGACCACCTCCATGGTTTTGTTGAATTTATTGAGGGATTCAACAAGATCGGCGATGTTTACGGCTTCCCCCTCAGCCGGTTTTTTCCCCCTGGCGTCCCTTCCCAATGGCCGCCTCCTCGGCGGTGAAGACGTTTCCTCCCCCGCAACGTTTAGGTCGAATCCAACCCGGCAATCCGACCCGGCGGAAGTGCTATACGCTCCAGATGAACTAGTTTTAGTCCGTTTCGGCCCTACTTCCGCATCAAGGTCCGGCGCCACCAGCTCAACCCACTTAGAACGCCTTCTCAACCTCTCCCACACCTTTACATCGTCCCACGTCTTCACCGTCCCATACCTCCGCAGGCACTCCTGCTTCCACTCTTCGACAGTGAAATTATAAACCGCCAAATCGTCACTGCCACTTGGTCTCATACGACCGGCGTTCCTGTTGAACAGATTAGTAAACAAGCCGACAAATTTTCTGATTTCGGTCCACCGACCCAAAATCATATCGGCGTTTCGCTCTGTACTCCCAACGAGCCCAACGGCTCTATTTACGCATTCCCAGGCTCTATTCCCAGCCCGACAAATTTTTTTTTTAATAAACAAAGAGCCCAACGGCTCTATTTACGCATTCCCAGGCCACTTCACGCGTTCTCCCAGCCGCTACCCCTCTTGCGCCCGCCTGGAAATCCGCGCTCGCGCCCCTCTCGCGCCCTTCTCGCGCCTCGGTGGTGTGGTGCTCGCGCCCCGGGGCGCGAGCGGATGGCCTCACGCGCCCTTTCTCGCGCTCCACACCCCTCAGCCTTATGATGCACCATTTTTGTTTCTTCCTTTGTTGGCTACTATTTAGAACAGGATATCTTGAATTATTATGTTTGAACTGTTGGTTATTATCCATCTTATAAAACACCCACTTTCAATATCTTAAACTTATGATTTTGTTTTGATGTTTTAGGTAATTGAATTGTTTTCATCTCAATTTGATCATGGAGAAGAATGGATTCAGTGTTCCAATGGGTATACCTGGAGAGAATTTCATCATTCAAGATGAAAACTTTTTTGGTCAAAAATCATTTCTTGAGCAAAACCACAATATTATTCCAGTATTTCCTATTATCCCAAATGTACCCACAAATGTTTTAGGAGTTACAAATCCAAATGAACATTTTGGAAGTAATTTTCTTCCAAATAATCATCACATAGATATTCCCATTCCCATTTCTGCTACTGCTCTAGCTTCCCTTCTTGCGTCTAGACCCGGTCAAAACGAAAGCTTAGATCACCCTCCTTTTGGTCAATCTCTTGACCAAGTTCCCAAGAGTGTTGTTCCAAACAACTATTTCCCTGATAATTATGGGAATTTTGGATATGATGGAATGATGCTTAATGATATGAACAGGAAATGGGAATCTAACAAGTTTTTCACACCTACAACTGAACGAATCGGGTTTAATACGCATCCAAACGGGTGGGTATCGCGTGATAGTAATAACCCGAGTGCGAGTTCAGATGGGAATGAGTTATCTTTGAGTCTTGCCACGTGTTCAAACATAAGTAATCTGTCTTTAAATGGAAGACAATTGGGTATTGTAGAACAAGCAAGTTCTTGCAACAGTAAAAGTATCTCTTTAGGGTTTGATTCTAACACCACTAGGTCGCCACTTCAGATTTTGTCAACTTCAGCCGGATCAAATGGGTATCTTCATATGATGCAGGAGATTCTTACAGAAATTGCAAGCTATTCTATTGGGAATCTTGATCATATGAGCTATAAGCAGATTAGTTTTGATGATTTTTCGGATGGAAGTAATAATTTTGACTCCCAATTCAATCCGGTTTTGAAATCATATGGTGTTGAAGAGAAAAAGAAGCATTTGCTGGCTTTACTGGAAATGGTATGTAATCAAGAATTAAGATTTTGCTTATTTTTAATCTTTAATTTTATTGATTATTTGTTTAAAAGAGAGTAGATTTGCAACTCTTTTGTGACCAAGACTGAAGATTTTCTTGATTTTGACTTTTGACCATTTCATTGATCAAAAAAACCTAAAAAAATTGTCAACAAGAATCACAATTTTCTTGATTTTATTTTTAACTTATCAAACCAAAAAGGGTTGATATTTCAGACTTTTTGAGACCAAGAATCACATGTTTCTTGATTTGATTTGTTAAGAAGTTTTCAATCTGATAAGGACTTAAAATTTCAAACTCTTTTGTGACCAAGGATCACAAGTTCTTTGCTTTCTTTGTGACCAGAAACAAGATTTTTGTATTTTAAATTAAGTTTTAACCAACTATTTATCAAATTTCTTTGTAAATAGTGCATTTTTGTTGGTTGTAATTATGTACCAATTATTACCCAAAAAGACTTAAAAAGTTTCCATATTTTTCATGACATGACCAAGAATCAAGATTTAACTTTTTAACTACCTACTTGTCTAAAAAGGGAAAAACTTTCTCACTTTTTTGTGACCCAGGTGGACGAACGGTACAACCAATGCTTAGATGAGATTCACACAGTGATATCAGCTTTCAGCGCAGTAACTGAACTGAATCCTCAAATCCATGCTTGTTTTGCTCTTCACACAATTACTTTCTTTTACAAGCATTTAAGGGAGAAAATAAGTAATCAAATACTATCAATGGCTGCCAATTTCAATGCAAGGGAAGAAGAGCTTTCCTCTTTTATACCAAAACAATTGCATCTTCAGCAACTAAGAAGAAAAGAACATCAAATATGGAGACCCCAAAGAGGGTTGCCAGAAAAGTCGGTTTCCGTATTACGAGCATGGATGTTCCAGAACTTTCTTCACCCGTAAGCTACTTGCCAATAATACTTTAATTTAATCTTATATAATGTCAGTTATATTATGTTTTATAATCTTAAATTTGCTTGCAGGTACCCTAAGGATGCAGAGAAACAACTGTTGGCTGTAAAAAGTGGATTGACAAGGAGCCAGGTACCATACACGAAGTACATTCACCAATAGTGTTTCATAATGGGTTTGAGTCAAAACGAGTGGGAATTTTCACTTTTTTATAAGTAGTGTTGTGTATGATTTCAGGTATCTAATTGGTTTATAAATGCTCGAGTTCGTTTATGGAAGCCGATGATTGAGGAAATGTACATAGAGATGAACAGACAAAGGATTCGTGATGAAGAAACTAGTAACCATAGAAACCAGCAGTATCATATTTGAACATGACTGAATCTGTTATTTAGTCCTGTATTCTCCGCTTATTATGGCAAAACTTAAGCCATATTATGAACTTTAATCTAAGTATATATTAATTAATAATGATTCATATTATATCTCTACTATGGGTTATAATCATTATTACCATCTAGAGGTGGGCGGATAATGCTTTATGGGTCAAATAGACTCGGATCAAAGTTCAAGTTAATGTAACTAAAATTTTATCAGTCTTGTTATTTGGCTTTTATTACATCCAACTCTATACAACATTCTTTGTTTGCTAATTTCCATGTTTCACCACAAGGTTACTACAACATGTAGAGACACTTACCGGGCGGGGTTGTAACTTGGATTAGGTGCCGCCCATGGTGATTAATGATTTGTTTGCAAGGTTTATAATTGAGTCAGCAATTACTCTGGCACTTGACTTCATGGAACCACCTGAAACACACATTTTCTTTTTGTTGAAAGTGGAAAAAATATTTATTATATTTTACACAAAAAATATGGTGGTTTTTGAACCTGATGTCAGCATTACGAGTGGGACATTCTTATTGCGAGCAAACTTGAAAACCTTCTCATCTCTAATTGTTACCCCTTGAGGACTAATCTGTTATAATTAAATCATCTTAACATAAAATCTCCACCTTTTTGTATGCTTTAATTTAACTGCCAAAATATAACTATAACATTACCTTAAGTCTTCCTAATGGGTCACCGTCTAAAATATCAGTTCCAGCATTGTAAATCACAAGTTCAGGATCAAATGCATTCTCTGCAACCTAGAGTTTCATTCCAAGAATCAATGACAATTTTAATGAAAAATCCAGACTCAATGATTTAAAACAGAAAACTAACATTTACCTTAAGTGCTTCATCCAACATCATTAA
This sequence comes from Bidens hawaiensis, assembly GCF_021521415.1. Classification (NCBI taxonomy): domain Eukaryota; kingdom Viridiplantae; phylum Streptophyta; class Magnoliopsida; order Asterales; family Asteraceae; genus Bidens; species Bidens hawaiensis. The sequence goes on from NW_027491949.1 coordinate 768,192, forward strand.
GTACTTCTCTGTAACGGTCCCACTCTGTCCACATCGTATAATTATGCAAAGTTATGAAGCACATTGTCACAATATACAGTAAATTTAATAAACGAATCACTCACTGGAACTTAAACTTTCTGATCAATATATCTCCTTGCCTCATAATCCTAAATAAGATAACATCATGGTGCAGGATAATAAGTTAATAGCCCCACTGTTTTGTAATAAACTGAAATTACGTATGATTTAGGAGGAAACTCACAAGTGGATAGATGTTAGGATTATAAATGTCCAGAATATAAACTCTTCCTGAAGCAACAAGATTCAATATAACTTATTTGGTCATGTATCATAATATGAAAAGAACACATATAAGATAATAAAAAGCCTACTGTCATTTGAAAAATCCTTTTCATGACCGTTTCCTTGATGAGCATCAAGATCGATTATCATCACCCTGAATGTATTAGAAATACAGCAACTGAGTTTCATCAAATGCAGTCTAAATTTCAAACGAGTTTGTAAATATTAAATACTGCGAGATATTAAGATGGATAAACGCATAGTGAATGCAAAGAGATATGTCAGCGTAAGCACAAAAACCGCTACCACGATCTGCACAACAGTGGTGGAAGCCACCACCTACATTGATAGCGCAACCTCGTTCTTTAGCAAGTTTAGCTGCCAGAATAGTTCCGCCTACCTAAATCAAAAGTAAAGTTAACACAGAACATATTGAATAATGCCAAATACAAGAAAAGAAGATTATGAAATAAATACCACAACATACCTGTTTACGGAAAGGGTAAAGGACCTTCTTCTGAACAAGGCAATTAGGAAACATTGCAACAGGAGGAACCTAAATTCACATAAACAAGAAAAAAAAAGCAAAAAATCAATTTCTTCAAAAATATGAGAACTGTGTATAAAGGTGACAAGTGAAAGATTTACCCAACCTCAGTAATTACGGAGACGTTGAAACTGCTCTTGAGACTATTTAAGTACAATTCTGAATGCACCTGCCACTCACAATAATCATAATAAGGTGAGCTAAAAGAGGGAAACAAACAGTATCCATAATATTCTAATGGATGCAATTGATACCACTAGAAGATCATCCTTGGTTGCTTCTAGAGGCTCTACTATACGAGTTTTTTCCAAAGTGCCATTTTCAATGAGAAACCCGCAGATGCGACCCCATTTAGAAGAATCAAATGGATGCCTGCATTAGTTCGACAATACGTGGATATACATAATTATCATAAAAGGGCTCGTTTTCCCTCACCAAGATAAGAAAATAATGTGATCACAGCAGTACTGTCAAGCTGGAAGCATTTGATACCAAATCAATTATACATAATCAACTATTTGAGACTTTTTTGTTGAATATATCAGATTAGGATGTATTTTATCATTATCCTTCATAGATGTAATCTTAACTCACTTGTAATGAGCAAGTACATGTATGTTCTCCCCAATTGAGAAACAATAAAAATACCAGATATTTTTCACACACCAACACTGTATTATTCATCGAGAACTCTTTTGACCCAACATGGAACATGCACTTCTGACTACTTTCCATATAGTTTCATGTAATTAGGTAACCTATTGTTTTTTTTACCAAATCACAAAAATAGCCATTTTCCGGTGTGTTATACCTCTATAGTCATGTCAGATCAATAACACGCATATAGTCATGAAATACATGAATCTTTTTGCGTATCCATATATTCTGGCGTATCTATCTTTAATTGCCTAAACACTAAATCATTTATTAAATTTGCAAAGTACAACACATCTGTGAATCTAATCATCTATCCACGATAGCAATACATACGCAAATCTATACACAACATGGTGCCGTGTAGGCGTGTATCATTATTATGAGAAAAAGTCTGATCCACAACTAAAAGCAAATATACGAATTCCAAGTATCTCATGACTAAAACACCCCGACAAACGATAATTTCGTAATTTTCCCTATCTTTCCTTATGGAGAAATGAAAATACCTATCAATGATGAAATTCTCTTATATTCACAATTGAATAAGTAGTATCATCTCTTAACAAATTATATGCAGAAACTGTGAGTCAACTGTAAAAACTTAGGTTTAGGTATTCATAATTCACTTACAGCTTCTCAATTCCGAGAAACGAGATGTCGTAAGCAGTCGAGTAGATTATCGGAGCCTGATTATCACAAAATACAAATAAACTATCAGAATCATCATCAAACGATTACGAATAACATTGAATGCGAAGTTGAAGAAAAAATTAACAATCAGTAGACTAAACTAGACTACCTTAGAGAGCGGTACATCAAAATAGAGCTTGCTGGATAGTATTCGCTTCTGTCGGGGTGCGTCGGATGCTCCGACAGATGAAGGCTGAGTGGACATGGTGAGGAAACAACGGTGAGAACGAGAGGGTGACGTCAGCGTGCGGAAGTTGAGTAAGAATAGGTGGAGTGGCGTCGGAAACGGTTGAGAGGCGGTGGTGGTTGTGAGTTTGTTACAAGTGAGGTGAACAAGAAGGTACAAGTCTTTAAGCAAAGGGTACATTCAGAGCTAAAGCGGTTGCGGTTGCGGTTGCGGGTGACGGTCCATCCATGGTATGACTATGGGGAATGCATTTTTTCCAACTTATTTTTCATTTGATTATAAAACATTTTTAATAAAACTATATAAATAATTTATTATTAATAAGTATTAAAATAGTTATAAATTATTAAATGTATTTGAGTTTACTATATAGTATATATTAAACGATTATGGATGAGATCGATACCGATACCGGTATCGAATATCCCGGCCCCCAAAATTATAAATTCTTGGTATAGGTATTGAAGGTAAAAATTCGGAAAATACCGGTACCGTACCGTACAAGGTCCCGAAATTCAAAACTTTGATACTGATTCCGTACCAACGGTACCAAATCAGTACCGATTTTGGTAGCGGTACCAATTGTACCAAAGCTGATCATCCCTAATACTTAGATTGTACAGAAACTCGTCGTGTTGTGGTGGTGTGTTAACGCGCATTCGATAGGCATTAGTTAGTTTTATTACGGTACTATTACAAAAAATTAATCTATAAAAGCTCAAAATAGTATATGCACTCATATAGCTTATGTTAAAAAGTTAATATCTTTAAAAAACACAACATCAGCACTAACAAAATCAGTGCATGGCAAAAAAAAGTTAGCCAACGTCCAAAAATGCTATTGACACTCATATAACTTATAATACAAAAAATATAGCAAATGTTCAAAATGATATCAACACTCAAAATGTTAATATAATCTATGGAAAATATACCGTTCCGACACTAAACACGTATCAAGTAGTAAAGAAATTGCGGATCACTTGTTTGTCACGAGGGATTTTGCCTAATTAATGTGGCAATTAATTTCTCATTGGTGTAATCTTTCATTGTTTTAGACTTTTAACGCTAGAGATTCATTGTTTGACTTTGGACATGGATGCTAGATGACTATGATAAACATTGATAATTCAGATTGTGTTGCATCTTGGTCAAGACTTGAGGCAACATGTACCACTCATTGACTAAAACAAATTTATACACTTGAGATAATTTATTCATTATTTTGCTTCAACAAGTTATTTTGAGGTAACGACGGTTTTAACACAATGTCAAACATGATCATTGTTCACTCTTTGATCACGCTCTTGTTAATTCAGTTCTGGTTTATCGACAACTACATTCGACTTCAGTTTCGACGATGACGAGACACTGATCTCAACACATTTCGAATACCATTTATTTTTTTTTCTTCTTTTGGCCCTCACATCAGAATATGTGATTAGGTTTTTAATGGTTTGAGATTCATGATTGCGTTTGCAGATTGATGTTCTTGTTTCCTAAACCAATATAGCATGTTGTGTTCCTGTTGCTTATGAAAGCAATTAATAAACAAATTGACGAAAAAAGTGGCAGACATCATAAATATAAAAAGAAACCTAGAGGTCGATAAGCTATCCACATATCAACTGACAAACAACTTATTATACAGACAACCGCATACTCGAAAGTAAAATGTTAACACACAAACAGCCATAAGCTTATTTAGGAAAGTCAACCAAGTCAAACTATTAGCTTGTCAGAACAAAAAAGTACCTCAGGCTCCATATTTGGGAGCCTTCCAAAGCTTAAAAGCAACTTCATGAAGAAATCTATCAGCTGGTATCGTAAGGTTTCCACCATTCTGCATCAATATTCAAAAATTGTATCAATAACATATACATAATTTGTAAATAGCATATTCGATTTGAGTTATTTACCTCTTTAAAATCTTGAAAAGAGAAAGTTTTCACTGTATCCTTCCGAGTAACAGCATCTTGCCATTGAGTGAACAACATCGGGCAATAATCTCTGTTAAACGATGCTAAAATTAGTAAAATCATGAACCAACGTTAAACGCACGTGAAAGATAATTGTGATAATTACTTTTTTTTTACCTTACATTACTCCTCGGGTTGCTACCTTTCATCATGTAACTTTGACGAGGGTAGAGTGAATTAAACGCCGATTGCATAACTCCATTTTTATTTAAAATGGTAAAATTGGATTCATCGTCTTTTGAAACTTCCCCATAGCTTAACACAACAGATAAATGAAGCCGAGAACCTATCTGTGATTTAGGTTTTGCCTTGGATATTATCTCACCAACTAATGAATTAATATATTCCGTGTGTTTATTAAACGAATCTTGTTCGTGAGCTCCAATGTGTACAAAAACTAGATCAAACTGATTTGTATCTAGAACTTTATCCTCTTGAAATCCAAGCAGATTCAGCAACTTAATGGCAACAAGATTGACGGGCAAATCAGCAAGTGAACGATCGTTGTTAATTAACTCGTTTGAGTCTAGCACCGAAAGTCCAGGTTTGTCTCCACATGACTTCAAACTTTTGTTTTCGGTAACTAATGCTGCTTTTACTCCCGTAAACCTAAATTGATCAAAATACGCCATTTCTATTTAGTAAGCAAATCAAACCAGTTCTTTAACGAGCTTGTATAAGAAATAAGTGTCATTATTATAGTGATATTACCTCTCTGATATAGATGGTGTTATGAACTTGTTTTGATTCTGGAAAAGTAACAAAAGTTACAAAGTGAACTTACTATATTCTCTAGTAAAACAATATTCTAATGATATAAAATCTAACCAAAGCGGGAAAATCGTCAAACGCGTCCACTAAATTCAGAAATTCTCCAATAGTTCGACCATCCGCATTCTCTGAAAAACCATGTTTAAGTAAACAAGTGAAGATCCAAAAGTATCAAATAATACTTGCAAATTTTAAGGAAAAGATGAACATATCTTGCATGAAAAAATTGATAAGTAGTGAACGGACTCGTACTTCTAATGTGTTGCATTGCATGTATGAACATAGATAAAGAATTATCAATTTAAACCCATACTACCAAAAAACTAGAAACATTTTCATCATCTTGATAAAAAAAATGTACACGTAATTAACCTTAAATAATTCCATTTGCATTTGATACTTTTGGTTTCCTAGAGGCTGCGGAGCTACTTAGTCGAGTCCAACGGGTCATGAATATTAATTTTACGACCGCCGGATCAATGACTGTTATTTCCAAAAGACTTAGTTTCGTTATCCAAAAGGAGGTAGCTGCGCATTTGCCTTCTAATTCGATTAAAAAAAGAAAAGAAAAACTTTACCCAAGAAAAAAATAAAATTATACATTTGAATCGCAGATTTAGAAATCCTCAAAATCTGAAAAACCCTGTTGGTGATGATTGCCAGAAATAAGCCTAATTAAACTAATTGGGGATGAATTCAAAAGGGAAGTAGCCAAATTGATGCAGGTAGTGAAATTAGGGAATAATAATAATAATAATAATAATAATAATAATAAATACCAGTAGGAGGTAAGTGTGGAAGTGATAAGAAGCCACATAAAGATTGAGCTGCTAGTGAATGGAGATGGGTGTGAGCAGGGTTGAGGGATCGAGCTAATCCGTCGCCGTAAAACACCAATCCTCTGCTGGGTTTGTCAGCCATTCCGTTGGTGTAAAGGGGTTGCGTTGATTCTATTCTCAGGTGGTGGTGGTGGTGGTGGTTCAAAAGGCAGGGAGTATTATTAAAGTCAGGTAGCTTTGGCCACTAATGACGCAGATTATGTTTAGTGTTTTGGTAATCACCAAAATCTTTTCTATTTTAGTTTTTTAAAAAAGTTAAAAAGTAAGTTTTTTAGAAGTTCAAAATTCTAAAAGCAATGAGCTAATAAGCATTTTTCAAATTCAATCCCAAACACCCCCTAAAGACAACGATGTAAAAATGCCGATTAAATTAAAATCAAAGGTCTGCCAATTCGATTTCACCTAATAGAACCCTAAAATTGTTGCCGGTCAAAAATATAGCCAAATTCGGTTAAATTTTGTTAAAATTAGTCGAATTTAACCAATTAATCCTTAGTTAGTACTCTCTACCACTAGTGTCTAACGAGATCTACCACACTAAATATGCTTATAAATTGGGGATGCCGCTTCTAATCTCAAATCTACGATTTGGACAAGAGTAGGGATGAGCGTTTTCGGTACGGGTACCGATTTGGTACCGTCGGTACCGAATCGGTACCAAGTTTTGAGTTTTCGTATCTGTACAGTACTGGTATTTCCCGAATTTTTTACTAAATATCGATACCGATACCAGTACCGAACCGAACATTTCGGTACCGGTACCGGTACCAATTATTTCCGATTTTCGGGATCGGTACCGGTCAGTACCAGTACCATCCCGAGCTCATCCCTAGACAAGAGGCTGCTTCGATGTCACTTTCAACTAGACGTGTGCAAAAAAGTGGTTTGGGTTGAGTATCCAACCCAACCCAAAACTGGTTTTGAGCTGGTTTGCAACCAGACCCAAACCGTAGGTTTGGCAGTGGTTCGTATTGTCATTCTTTGAAACCTTCTTATAATCCGAAATGGTATTAGAAAAAACCCCAGCTAAACTTGTTTTTTTGTCCCAACCCCGGTTTGTAAACCGGCTTGAATCGGTTTGATAGGTTTGGAGTTTCGTCTTAAAAAAAGCTGGTTCGTAACCTGAACCGATTTAGCCCATTGGGCTTCCAAACCGGCTCGGATCATAACTCAAAATGGTTTGGGATAAACCCGATTTGTACATGTCTACATACTACAGTCTACTTGCAAACCTCGATTTTGGATTTATCAATTTTGAAATGCCTTTTTTTATTGGGGGTCCAATTCACTTTCTAATAATTTTTACATTACTGGGCTAACGTTGAGTCCACTGGGCCTTAATTGAATCCGCCCTTTCAAGTGATTGGTTTTTTGACCTTTTTTCTCAATAACTGACAACATGTTCACTTAAAATTTAAATCATTATTTTCAGTTGTTCACGATTGCATATATGCTTTTGGGATTTATTTCAATAAAATAAATGTGTGTAACACCCAGCTGCTTATACCAGCCATCCTTATATTCCTCTCTATCCCGTTATTAACTAATTGTCATTTTTCTAAATGCTACAAATAGCACAAAGAAAAAGTTGGATGCACAACCTTCGGTTGTGTGAATAGCAACGACTAGAGATGGCAAATAAACCGGTTAATTGAACCGATCCGGAAATCAAACTAAAACCAAACCGATTTGAAACCGATTTTGTAGACATCGGTTTGAAACTGATTAAAACCATTTGTTTGGAACAGGTTTGTAATTTTCTTCATTAAAACCGTTTCCAAACCGGTTAACCGAACCGAAACTGGCCAAAACCGGGAACCGGTCACAACCTGAACCGAAACCGATCATAACCTGGTCAAGAAACCGGTTTCAACCCGAACCGAACCGATCAAAAACCAAGTTTGACTTTTGTTGATCAAACCGAATCGGTTTCAACCCAAACCGGTTTTGAGTTTTAAACCAGTTTGTGCACCTCTAGTAACTAGGATTGTTCAAAGGATAAAACCCTACCCTTTTACCTAATACCATATCCGGACCCTTTACCCTTTTAGGAAGAAATGTGGACCCGAGACCCTACCCTATAAACAATAAAAGGATCGGGTATAAATAAGGGTTTCAAGGGTCTAATCCTTTACCCTCTAAAGCAGTAATCGCAGCTCATTTTCTGCATTTACTAGTTGCATATATCATAGATGACTTTAATATATAAATTCTTAAACAATTATACTTTCATTTAATAACACAGTAAACTCTAACTTCGAAAGTTTATCAACCATTTGAACCGATGCAAATAATATTCACATTCACAAATTACATGTAGAGAATAATTCAGTGATTTTCATATATATATATATATATATGTGTGTGTGTGTGTGTGTGTGTGTGTGTGTGCTTCCAATCAGTAGTATGCTCTTTTATTTTTATTTTTCTTAGTAGTTGGGAAATTTATGATGAATCATATATAAAATACAAACATTTCCAACATTTCAGATTAATCACGAATCTGATATATATCTATCTAGAAACTAGTAAACGGGTAAAGGGTTTGAAAAAGGGTCGGAACCCTTTGAAACTCTTTTACCCTTTAAGGTGAAATTAAAATACCCTTTACCCGACCCATATTATATATTCAAATCTAATTAAGGGTTTTAAGAGTCGGATAAAAGGGTTTCAAGGGTCTGAACCTTATCTTGCTCACCCCAACTAACAAATTTTGACATGACCTCCAACATGATATTAAGATAACCGGATTTTGGGGTGACCAGTATAACCCGCTTAAAAAATTGTCTCTATGTTAGGGTTAATCCATTTAAGTTTCAAAATTATTTATTCATTTTCCTTTCTAGAAACAATTGTTGAATTACTTTTTTTTTAGTGTTTACCGTAATGATATATTGATATACTATATACTATTTTTTAGGTGAAAATCAAATCTGAATTCAGAATTTGAATTTTGATTTGGTTATAACGTAATTCTGAACTCGATTTACGGATTTGTTTTTCTTTATAAGTGATTAGTTTGTTTCATTCGGGTATTGAATTAATCGATTAAGATATGAACTATATTAATATTTTTGTATATGGCACATTCTTTTTAAGCCTATTTACAAAATGTAGCCCAATTTCCATATCCATATTAGACCTTGAGCTATTTTAAGTGTTGAAGAATATTAATCATTTTAGATGTTCTATTACGTTTAAGAGTTTTATGGTTAGGATGGTTTTTTATTGTTGGCTGGTTGTATGCTTAAGACTAATTTAACAGTTTAAATGTTTTTATGGTTTTGATTTAGGATGTGTATGTTTTGCTTGTTTATTATGGTCTTTAACTATTACTCGGATTAGAAACACAAACATAAATTGATTTCAGACCAAATTATTGTTTTGGATGAACTAAATTAATATGGTCTGAATCGATTTGTTCGGTTTTAACAGACACCGAACCAAATTGACTTCGATTAGGTTACCCCCTTGCTGAATTCGGTTAGGTTTGCTTTTCGATTAGGGGTACAAAAATCTCAAACCGGACAAATCAAATAAATCATTAACCGAACCGTTGAACACCCCTATTTGTGGAGGGCTTGCCCAAGTCAAAGTGACTAGTCATATTATAGCCCCACCCTTTTAATTGCATGTTCTGGCTTAAAGGCCCATTATAAATTCAATGCCCACTCTCTTTAGCAGTTGGGCCCCGCCATGTGTTGCCGCTCGGTAATATGTTGTCGCCCCTCCCGTCGGGCTTTAAAGCCATGTCACATCAGCTTTTGAAGTCCGTTTTACAGCCCACAACAACAAGCCTAATTAAAATATGACCGGTTACATAACAAGCTTTAAAGCCATACCACATCAGCTTTTGAAGTCCGTTTTACAACCCACAACAACAAACCCAATTTGAAAAAAACACCGATTACATAATTCAGTCTATCGACTTGAAACAATTAACACCACATATAAACAATAGTGAGTGATTCAAGTCATGACACGTCTAAACTCCATAATATCAAACACTATTGTCGTAGATTTTTTTTCCTTTATTTTAAACATATATTGTTTTCAACACCTGTTCATCAATGCATGACATACATATATGGACCCCCTTGTCGTTTTCTTCCCAGAAACTAGGAGAGATATTTTTATACGAATGATTGGCAACACACTTGGTGTTTTGATGTGAGGTTGAAAGACAGATAACGCGAATGTGAAACAAAATCGGCCACCCCAATATAAATAACCCACTTCCAATTTTACCCTAAAATTCATGCTCCACTTAAACCCAATCCAATATATCGACTGCACGCCACACGCTCGACGAATTGCGTAAGTGAATCCAGGTCAACACATGCCACTTGGTTTTGTCGACTGGCTTTAATTGCTCGCATAGTAAATACATCAATCGATTCATATCCACGTGTTGTATGCCGTGATTATCCTTTTTCAAATGGTGAGCTGGGTAATAATAAATTGTCTGTATCTAAACTGTCACACATCATCTCAGATCTCGTATCTATAATATTTTCCTTTTGGTTTAGAAACTATACACACATTCATATCTGCTCCTTCAAATTTAGTATCCATTTTAGTATCAAAAAATTTTGGTGCTAAGCGGTGCTAACGAGCCGAGCTTGATTCAAGGCCAAGCCTCAAATAAAGTTTGTTTAGTTATCGAGCCTAAGCTCGTCAACCCTTAAAGGACCTTGTGTATTTCCAAGTTTTACCTTTTCTGAACTTTATGCATTAATTTCACACTGAGCTTCGTTTAAGATACTACACGAGCTCGGGCTGACTTTAGCCTCGTTTAAGGTTTTTTTTCTCAAAATATATAATACAAATAAGAAAAAATGTATATAAATTAATGAATAAATAGTACGAGCCAAGACCAAGCTTGAAAAAGTAACTCACAAGCCGAGCTCGAGCTGTCATAAGTCGAAACGAGTTGAGCTCAGGCTCGGCTTGGCTCGTTTACATAAGTCCAACCTTTATTCAAAATAGACATAATGGCTGTAAATGAGTCGAATCAGTGTGAGTTCGAGCTCGACCTCGAAATTAAACAAGGCAGCTCGGCTCAGCTCGAGCATGAACTCGAAGTTAAACGACCTTAAGATCGAGCTAACGAGCCAAGCCGAGCTTTGGCCTGGTTACAAAAATGAGCCAGCTTGGCTTAGGTTGTTTGAAATCAAGTTTTTTGAGCTAGATTTATTCATTTGACGAGTGAGCTACGAGCCTCGAGTTTTTTGAACAGTCTATATTTGAGTTACAACATGAAACTTTGGGATGAAATATGAAAGTAGGTGTATACTTCAGGACCAAAAACATAAATTTTTATCCTACATGATGACAAGTGACTTATTGAACATTACATGTGAGGCCAGTGTAATCCCGTTAACTCCTTTTTATCACCACCGCCTTGAGTTGATAAGAAAAGTAGCAAGAAACACAGAGCATTCTTGCTCTTTTCTTTATTATCATTGAGTTTGATTCATTCAAGTTCATTAGACTTGACCATACACAATGGAGCGTGCGCGCAGGCTCGCAAACAAAGCCATCCTAGGCCGTCTAGTTTCACAAACCAAACACAACCCATCATCTCCAGCGTTATCTTCACCTTCACGGTACGTTTCCTCGTTATCTCCTTACATATGCAGTGGCACAAACGTTAGATCAGATAGGAACCTTAACGGTTTTGGTTCACAAACCCGATCCATATCAGTTGATGCATTAAAACCAAGTGACACTTTCCCACGTCGCCATAACTCCGCCACACCAAAAGAACAAACCAAAATGTCTGAATTTGTCGGTTATCCGAATCTAGATTCACTCATTGATGCCACTGTACCCAAATCGATCCGTCTTGAATCGATGAAATACTCCAAGTTTGATGAAGGGTTAACCGAGTCACAAATGATTGCACACATGCAAGAATTAGCCTCTAAAAACAAGATCTTTAAGTCCTTTATTGGTATGGGATACTACAACACATCTGTTCCTACAGTTATTTTAAGAAACATTATGGAAAACCCCGGTTGGTACACGCAGTACACGCCATACCAAGCTGAAATTGCGCAGGGTCGACTCGAGTCCCTGCTCAATTTCCAAACCATGGTTACTGATCTAACCGGTTTGCCCATGTCAAACGCTTCATTATTGGATGAAGGAACTGCAGCTGCTGAAGCTATGGCTATGTGTAACAATATCCTAAAGGGTAAAAAGAAAACCTTTATTATTGCAAGTAACTACCACCCACAAACTATCGATATCTGCAAAACTCGAGCCGATGGGTTTGATCTAAAGGTGGTTACTTCGGATCTTAAAGATTTTGATTACTCGTCTGGTGATGTGTGTGGGGTGCTGGTTCAGTATCCAGGAACCGAGGGTGAGGTGTTGGACTATGGTGAGTTTATCAAGAATGCGCATGCGAATGGGGTGAAAGTGGTCATGGCTAGTGATTTGTTGGCTTTGACTATTTTGAAACCACCTGGTGAACTCGGTGCTGATATTGTGGTGGGTTTGGCTCAACGGTTTGGGGTGCCAATGGGTTATGGTGGGCCCCATGCAGCGTTTCTTGCAACATCTCAAGAGTACAAACGAATGATGCCTGGAAGAATTATTGGTCTTAGTGTTGATTCTTCTGGAAAACCGGCTCTGCGTATGGCGATGCAGACCCGTGAGCAGCATATTAGGAGAGATAAAGCAACTAGTAACATTTGCACAGCTCAAGTAATATTCTAATTTTTTAATGGTGCTAATTAGTAATTACTGCAATTCACATTTGTTTCAACTATGTAACACATATTTTTAATATATAGGCATTGCTTGCAAACATGGCTGCTATGTATGGTGTGTATCATGGACCAGAAGGACTAAAGACCATTGCCAAACGGGTCCACGGTCTAGCTGGCACATTTGCTGCTGGTTTGAAGAAGCTTGGAACAGTACAAGTTCAAGATCTTCCGTTTTTTGACACCGTGAAAATAACATGTGCGAATTCATATGCAATTGCTGACGAAGCTTACAAGCATAAGATCAATCTTCGTATTGTGGACAAAAACACTGTAAGTATATTTCCAAGATGCTATTTAATATTTACATATTCACTTTCTACAACTTTTTTCTCGAACATGCTCGCTCAGATTACTGTCTCCTTTGATGAAACATCAACAATTGAAGATGTTGATACTTTGTTCAAAGTTTTTGCATTGGGGAAGCCTGTGAGTGTCCCCCCTTTCTTTATTTTACAAAATTTTGTATATATTCTATTTATGACAGAAACTTAAGGTTTTATTTTCTTCTAGGTGACATTTACTGCTGCATCTATTGCACCAGAGGTTCAAGATACTATCCCTTCTGGGCTTGTGAGGGAGACTCCGTATTTGACTCATCCAATTTTTAACGCGTATGATTCTTCCTGTATTAGAAGTTTTTAAAAATGGATTTCTGAGGGGGTGTTTGGGATTACTTATTTTCACCAACTTATAACTTATTAACTTTTTGAAAAGTAATAAGGTGTTTGGGATTGCTTATATTGTGAGAGGAAAAGTTTCATAAGTTACACTTTTGTAACTTATTAACTTAATGAAAAGTTATAAGGAGGTAAAATAAGGAATCCCAATTCCCAAACACCCCCTGAGCTTCAAGAATCATACTTTTAGTTACATGTATGGAAAAAACATTTATCATATCGTTATATGTTGTCTACATGATGATAAATTATAGTAATCAGACTATCAGAGTTGCAATGAAAAGGTTTCCATCTTTATACGATGACTGGTTTCTTTAAGTACCAGCCTTAATTTATTTCAGGTATCACACGGAGCATGAGCTGCTAAGATACCTTAGTAAGTTACAGTCAAAGGATCTATCACTGTGTCACAGTATGATCCCCCTTGGATCTTGTACCATGAAGCTTAATGCAACCACAGAGATGATGCCTGTGACCTGGCCCGCCTTTGCAGATATTCATCCTTTTGCTCCTGTTGATCAGACACAAGGTTATCAGATAATTCTAGTTTCCATTTCCGTTAATACGATTCGTTTCCTTTTCAAAATTTCAGACTATGTTAAATAATCTTTCTTAAAAAATTTTGGCAGGAAATGTTCAAGAATTTAGGTGACTTGTTGTGTAGCATTACTGGATTTGATTCTTTCTCTTTGCAACCGAATGCTGGTGCTGCTGGAGAATATGCTGGGCTGATGGTTATCAGAGCATATCATATGGTATGTGTAAATTAGTTGCTGACTGTAGTCAACTTTTAAGTGAGTTAAATAATTGAGTTGTTGAGTGTTGACTTTGTTCAATTGTACGTGTGAAAGTTAAATTGAGTTACTGACTGCGGTCAAATTTAAGTGTCAAAGTTATATAATAAGTTGCTGACTGTGGTCAACTTTAAGTGTCAAAAGTAAAATAACTGAGTTGTTGACTTTGGTCAACTGTAGGCAAGAGGAGATCATGATAGGAATGTATGCATTATCCCTGTGTCAGCACATGGAACGAATCCTGCTAGCGCTGCTATGTGTGGAATGAAAATTATTACTGTGGGAACCGACTCCAAAGGTAATATTAATATTGAAGAGGTGCGCAAGGCTGCTGAGGCAAATAAAGACAAACTATCTGCTCTTATGGTAAGTAAATGCTAGTTAAATATTGTTTTTTACGGCAAACGGATATGTACTTAATTTATTTGATTGGAGTTCAGGTTACCTACCCATCGACTCATGGAGTTTATGAAGAAGGTATTGATGAGATTTGTAAAATTATTCATGACAATGGAGGTCAAGTTTACATGGATGGAGCAAACATGAATGCACAGGTATATTAAAATATCAAAGCCAATGCTATAATTTTAGAAAATTTCATATATATTCTTTAAAATTATGTCAAATATCTATATACCCAACCTTAACTTAAAATATAATATATACCCTTTTTTATAAGATGAGCATCTAGTTTATGACCTTATTACCCCTCTCAAATATATTACCTTTCTAATCTTGTTTTATCTTTTAAATTAATCTATATATAAAACAAAGAAATTCACTAAGAAGAAAATAAATAGTCATCACAGTTTTTACAGTTCTCGGCTGCTTTTGTACTTTTTGGTATGCACGATATGAAATAAATTTTGAAAAACTTATAAAAGAGAATCGATAGTAGATAAGAAGGAAAATGACTTGTTTTTGATGATGTGATTAAATATCGTATTTGAGAAAAATATTGTGGATGAGTAAGTATAACGTTTAAAGTTAAAAATGGGTAAATATGAAATTTTATAGGTTTAAGAAAAATAAAGGTAAAAAGGTCGTATTTCTATTTGCTTTTAACAAAATGGGTACATGTGATATTTTAATTAGTTTCAAGGGGTATGTATGATATATATGAAATTCACCATATATTTTTGGGTGCCAGGTTGGTTTGACAAGTCCAGGGTGGATTGGTGCTGATGTGTGTCATCTAAACCTACACAAGACATTTTGCATTCCACATGGCGGTGGTGGGCCCGGGATGGGTCCCATTGGTGTTAAGAAACACTTGGCACCATACTTACCTTCACATCCTGTGGTAAGTACCAAAAACATTTAGTTGTCAAAATAGTTTTGTTACTTTCTTTATATTTATTAATAGTACATCTTGATTCAGGTGGCGACAGGTGGCATCCCGGCTCCTGAACACAAACAGCCACTCGGTACCATTGCTGCAGCCCGTGGGGTTCGGCTCTAATCTTGCCAATATCATATACATACATTGCCATGATGGGATCTCAAGGAATAACAAATGCATCAAAGATAGCTATTCTGAATGCAAACTATATGGCAAAACGTCTCGAGGTCTCATTTATTTCCCTTTTTTAATAAACAAAATATCATCTGGATATAATATGACTTGAACTTTGTATTATTACACTGCAGAATCATTATCCGATTCTTTTCCGTGGTGTGAATGGAACGGTTGCCCATGAATTCATTGTTGATTTGAGACCCTTGAAGGTAATTTTTAATTTTGAATTTTTAATTAGTGATTACCTTAATCAAGTTTGTTGATTTAAGATCTGTCATTTCTAGACTACTGCCGGAATAGAGCCAGAAGACGTTGCTAAACGTCTTATAGATTACGGGTTTCACGGTCCCACAATGTCATGGCCGGTGCCAGGGACACTCATGATTGAACCCACTGAAAGTGAAAGCAAGGTATGGTGGGGAGAGTAAGTTTTCATTTTTATTAAAGTTATAATATTAATTTGACTTAAAGCACGTAATTTTGTATATGTAGGCGGAGTTGGACAGGTTTTGTGATGCTTTAATCTCCATTAGGGAAGAAATAGCAGAGATTGAGAAAGGAAAAGTTGATATTAACAACAATGTCATCAAGGTATCTTTGCCATCAGTTTAATTGTTTTGGGATAATGATTTGTTCATGAATTGTTTTAGTGATTTGAGAGAATTTATGTTTGTAGGGAGCTCCTCACCCGCCACAACTACTCATGGCCGACAAGTGGACAAAACCATACTCTCGAGAATATGCAGCTTACCCTGCTCCATGGCTTCGTGCTGCTAAGTTCTGGCCTACTACATGTACGTCTCTCTTTCTCTATCTATTAATGGTCCATAATTTAAATTTCTTACTTCTTACATTATATATAAATGGCTATATTATGTATAAAAGACATTAAACTCGTTTGTTTATATGTTTTTTTTTCATTTTTAAGCGTCTACCTACACGACTGCACATGTGTAGCCGTGTAGGTTATGTGTAGAAATATAGCCTGCCTGCACATGCTTTACACATGTATAGATTCTATTAAGTATAAACAATCAGTTTTTGTTTATATTTCTTTTAAAGTATTAGAAGAGATGAATAAACATTGCATTTTAACCATTTTTATATTTTAATATTTCTTATGATTGAAAAAATAAATGAACTATTTTGTTTTGCATGCTCTCGCAAAAAAACTGTGTTCCGCCTAGAACCCTCTCGTGTGTGTATATATATATACAAAAACTGATTGTTTATACATACACATATGCATATATCATGGATACTAACAAATGATCATTTTGAAAATGCATGTCTACATTGTATTTTATTAAAGCTGAATATTTGGTTATGACTTATGACATCTGAAAATAACATAATCACTTTCAAAACGCATATTCAAACACCCTTGTAAAAGACAAATGTTGTCACTTTTTCAAAAGATATCATTTTCTGCTGCGTCTTCATGTGTTAAGTAATTAACTATGGTTAAATTGTGGTGACAGGCCGTGTAGACAATGTGTATGGTGACCGCAACCTCATCTGCACCCTTCAACCGCCACAAGACTATGAAGAGAAAGCCGAAGCGACTGCTTAATTATAACCTATGAACCACCACATGTGCTTCAAGGTTCTTTCTCAGATTTGTACTTCAGTCTGTTCTTGTATATACATGTTTCATGTTGTTACGCCTTACGACTGTTGGATTTAATGATACTAGTGTAATCATGATGACCGGCTGCATTTATGACAGTTCCTTCTAATGTACAGCTTTCAAATAC
Source organism: Bidens hawaiensis (assembly GCF_021521415.1). Lineage (NCBI taxonomy): Eukaryota > Viridiplantae > Streptophyta > Magnoliopsida > Asterales > Asteraceae > Bidens > Bidens hawaiensis. The sequence goes on from NW_027491949.1 coordinate 785,673, forward strand.
AAACACATAACTACATAAGCTATTCAATCAAAGTAAGTTATCAGTAAAATCTAAACATTAACTTTTAAATAAAAATTACGGTCAAAATTAAAATTGTTAAAGGGATTAAGGGACAAATTGATAATCTACTAGTCATCTCATTGTGGTAAATTGGATGATGACTTTTAATCTTATAGACATTTTTGTGTTTTGCTTGTTGGAACTAGTCGGACTGGTTGATACGAGACGCGTTTTGTAAAAACACTTTGAGCAACTTTCCCTTGTTTTGTTACCTGCATTGTGTTCACGAGTTCCTTAGAGCACCCACAATAAAGGTGTTTTTACTTGTTTTTCTGGTGACATGGAGGAAATAGAGTGATTAGATGGAGGAGAGAGTGTGTCATTTAATTCTTGGCTAAAAGCTAAAAGGGGGGGGGGGGGGGGGGGGGGGGAGAGAACGCATGTTGATTAACACATCTATTGTGGATAGTCTTGTAGGGTTGTTGAGTTATCGTAAAAAACATTACAAGTTTCGTAAATTAAATATATTGATTAGGATATGTAAAATCTGCTAACATGTTAAATAAAACACCGTTCAAATTGTACCTGCCCAAACCAGCATTTTACCATAGCCTCTTTGGTTATACGTGTTGGTGATTTTAGTGTCATCGTGATTAACGTAACTAAAGATAAATATGAACAAATATTGATACGAGTGGGGGAAACGCCACAGGGAGGTCCAGTAGCAACATGATTGATGGAAAAATTGCTTCAGATTTGCATGATTGATGGAAAAATTGCATGGAAATAACAGTCGTATCTGATTATCAATACCAATCATCAGTATAAGTTAATACCGATAATGGCAATTTGGTTCATCAATGACAAATGATTGTCAACAATGGTAACTTGGTCCACTGTCTAATTGTTGATATTTAAAACTGCCAACTGTCAACTATCAACTAAACCGTTGTGATGGTTCCCCCTATGCTAAGAAATGTCTTTGTTCCAATTTTGATACGTCGTATTATAACACATTATACATATTCGTTCTTGCTATTCTCTGTGAATAATCCAATTGAACTTTGTTGCATGCAAACGGAATATTTCAATATGACATAGATCTTTAAAGATAGATATCCATGCTTTAATCACGAATTCCAAAACTACATCAACATCTCCATCCTCTCCATCATCGATCATCTTCCGTGCCACCATCTCCAACCCTTGATATGTGCAAAGTAAAACCTTAAACCGAAATTCCGGGGTTGGTTGTTAGAATTAGAAGCTAACACATATTATGTTGTTATTTATACAAGTCGTAAACAATACAAAACATTTGAAACTATTATGTACTAAACAAGCAACTAAAAAAACTGTTTTGTGTAGGTTAAAGTTTGTATATGTATATAGTCCTTTAGATTTTTTTTTTAAATTGTAACGAAACAAGCATTAGGTAGCCCATTAACATGAGGTCTAGGTTGTATATGGTTGTGTAAAAATATGGCATGAATATATTTAACGAGTAAAGCAGTTGATAAGATGATTCAGTTACATAACTATCATGTCATGTCATATCAACGTATATAATCGGCAATGTAGGTTGCAGTTCATTACTTATTTAAATTCACAAAGTTAATGCATAATTAGAATTGAACGATCGAGTTTTGGATATGTCTTAACTTATATGATCTCATTTCTAGTTTAAACAAATTATAAATCTCAAGTTGCACATAATAATAATAATAATAATAATAATAATAATAATAATAATAATAATAATAATAATAAAAACTACACATCAATTGCAAAACCTAAAACCTTTTATCATTGTATCTATGATTGAACTAAAATATATGGAAGTTTTTTTGAGCTATAATCTAGAAATTTAAAGTATTATCACAAAGAAAGAAATATCACATAGGACTTCTAATTATGTTAAATCGAAATGCTACAAAACTTACCTTGCATGAGTGACTTGTCATAGCAGACGAATTGCTGGGCAAATCTTCTTTGGCGGTAGAATCGAAAATAAACTACTGCCAACGAGGAATTACCCAGTAATACATCTATACATTTAAAAACCTTTCTATTCACTTATTCAGTCGCAGCTTGCTAGACAATACTTTCACATCGAAAACAATTTATAGACCAATACTTGATGTAAATATTCTTATGCATATAGAATATCCTTAAAATATTTCTTTTTGTACAACATTCAACGTACACTTTGTATAAAAGTTTTGTGATAAATATTGGTGGCAAACACTATGCTTTACAGTCCTTTTGTGTTTCAAAGAGACAATGAAACGTGAAGGTAAGATTGGGATTGTGTTAAATTACCTTGGCTCAATAAATCTTGATTTGCACAACTCACAGACTGATGTAGACCATCGGAATTTGATGTATGGAATCAACACGTAATATAAGTTTAACTAAGATTTACATTTTGATGCATAATTGAAATGTTTGAAATATCACCTAGTTCATTAAGGTATTTGGCCCAGATAACTTAGACACGTTGTTGTAAATGAACAACTTGAATGCATAGTTGTAACTAGTTTAGATACACTATTATAACTAGATGCGTACCAACATCTTCTTTAAAGATAAAAGCAATACGTCAATATGCTCAAACTAAAGATAACCAAATCTCGTCGTTATATCAATTACAATCTCGCCACTTCTTTGATATTAACTAATGAATGGTAAGACCAACGATCCTAAATATTAAAATAGTAAGAGAAACGACCCATATAACTTCACACGTCTTATAAAATTTTCACTTTGTAATTTATATATATTCTATTAAATAATTTCTCACAAATGCAACACACTTACAAATCGCCAACTTTGACTTATAAAGGTTTATGATTCTTTTGGTTACAAATGCAAGCAATCTTTTAATACTTTGTAAATTAAAAAACGTATATGCTTTCCCTCAAGTAAGTGTGTACCTTGGCATATCCAATACTCACAAACATTTATACCAACGACCAAGAAAAGCATCAAGATCTCAAAAATGTAAAAAGGTTGCGAGATGTTGATAATATTGACCAAGGTTCGATGCTCCTAAAAGGAATTGAACCTTAGTATATCCAATATAATAAGACGATAAAAATTGATGGTTTGATGGGTCGCTTTACGTGACAAATATTGAAGTATACATTGTCGATATCGATTAAAGAATAACCTAAGACAAATATCCATATACTCTTATCACTATAAAGAGCGTATATACTACAATTAGGAGGTCATTAAGGTTTATACACTATGCGTTGTGGTTTTCAAATGTGTTGAGAAAAATATTACAAAACGGTATTACTAGTGTTAGGATGTCTTTTAAAAGGGAAAATGCAATGTTTTATAATCAAATCATAACACATGTAAACACTTTGAGTTATCTAAGCTCGGCTCAAGTTCAGTTCATTTATTAATTATTAAAGATTATTTCATTTAAATGCGTACATTATTAGTTGTAACTTTGTATTATGTAGTTACTTAATATTATCATATTGTGTAATTATATGTTTGTTATGTTAAATAAAAATTATAATATTTATGTAAATGATATGCTCGTTTAGGCTCGCGAGTCTTACTATATAAATTTCATGCTCCCCACTTATTTAAACTCAAGTGAGATGATCTCAAATAACTTATAACTGCAACTGAATTCGCATGCAACTTTATGCCCATACATGTTATTCAAATGTGATAAACAAGTTGTGAAAGATGGTGTTCAAACTTGTTTTCGTTGTTTAATGATGTTTGATTATATGAAAAATGTTGATTGTTAAAATATTAATAGATAGAATGATAAAAGTCGTGAAGGAGCAGGTTTGCATGTTAGATTCTCCTACCCTCTCTAAGTGGAGATGCAGGTTCGATTCCTGCTTAGGCAAATTCGAATGACATCTAGGTGAAGAGACGAATCAGGATTTTAATCCCGGATTTGAACCTGTCAGGGGGCGAGGATATACGGATTCCATTATGTTCCCGGACATCCAGACTCACGACGGTCAAGGAGTCACCCTAGGATATAGCCCCGAAAGGGTAGGTTTATACGTGAGATTCTCTGTTATTAAAAAAAATAGAATGATAAAATAAAACATTTCTTGTGATTATATAGCAATTTTCGTTGCAAGTTCTATAAAATTAAAGTAACTACGTATACCTAGCCCTAGATAATCAAAGGCATACTTTATTAACTCGGTGTTTAACTCGATCAATAAAAAATCACAAGTACAGATAATATACATTGTCAATACTTAGGATGGCATTCGACTCGATATCACCTAATATCATACCCGTCAAATGCCAGAAAAAACTTTTAAAACTAATCACATTCCTAAATACATGTCCCAGCCGTTTCAGTTTCCTGTCATGTTCCCTTTTTTTTCTCATCATTGTAAATCCTACTTTATACATGTAAAGTTAGATCCACATGAATCAAAAATCAAAGAGCTATTATAAAACATTCTGTACATTTATACATAACATTTTTATATGAAGCCAGTTAATATTAATTATTTACGCCATTAGTTAGAAAAAAAAGTCATCTTTAAGCCCATGCTGCAAGAGAAGCCATTAATCCAGCCCCAATAAAAAGTGCACTAAAAGACACCATTTGAACCCCCAAATTGCTTCTCATCTTCTTACTCAAGAACTCAGCAGCAATTAAGTCCACCAAAGCCATATAAATTAAAATCCCAGCAGAAATTGAGTCCAAAATGCCTTCAATTATCAAAGCTTTAGGGCTATTATGGTCATAAAACGAAGACACGCCCATGCCTATGCCCACACTTATAGGAGCCGTGACTGCGAAAAAACCAGCCATCAATGTTGACCGAAGCGCCCCGAATCTTGCTTGTGAGATACAACCCGCTAATGCGAATCCTTCAAAGAATTGATGGAAAGATAATGCCCCGAGCAACGGTCTGATTGTGCACGGACTTTGTGAAACTCCTAATGATAAACCGATTATTATTGAATGCGACACGATTCCAACTTCTAGTACCTGAAATATGTCATGTTGCGTTACTTTTTTGTAACAAACTGTAAACTCACGAGCCCACCAGTACCAAGAGAGATAATTATTGCAGGAAACCAGTGGAAGCTGGATTCAAATCTAAGATTACCTGTGAAACGACAGCATATCTTACAACACCATCCGTATCATCATCGTCATCAAATGCATGTTTGTGAGAATGGCTCTCTAAGTGCTCGTGCGTTTGACCGTTTTCATGAATGCACGTTTGACTTTGACCATCCATACCCGCAATATGAATCCCGTTCCCGACTCCTTCCTCATCCAAACCGCCATCTTTCACCACCAACGGGACCACCACGGAATCCAAACCATCCACCTCAACTCCAGAACTAATCTGCTTTTCTTGTTTTTCTCTCGTAATACTGAGTGCTAATGAAGTCAGCAAGCAATGTAAACAAAGCAGCCATCATCGCAACAAAACCCGAAAACGGGAAACTGGACCACGGGAATTTAGGCAAACACGGGTTGGATAATGCTGATGTGGCATCAGGTAGTATGTGCACGAAACCTGTAGCCAGGATGACACCTGCAGCAAAGGCTTTCGTGGCCGAAAAGAAACCGGAATCTGATCTGAGAATTCGACTGTTCTTGCCGACCAATGGGACCGATACTCCAATTATTCCGGCCAATAGTATCGAAGCAATGGCCACGGTTTTGAGAATGAATGCAGCCTTTTCGTCCCAGCATGCTTCTAATTCCGGTGACTCGGTGCAACTAATGGTTGACATTGGTATTGAAATATTCCTATGAAATATGTATAAAATTTTAACAAGATTCAAACAATAAATGCAGCCCATTCTCTAACTATAAGGACTAATCAAACTGTAACATAATAAAAATATGTATACAAAAGAGGGCAGCTGTGCAACTTGTTGCCCGCTTACCTGCCTCGCTATTGTTATTGGATCCTTTTATTTTAGGTTTATTGGATTTTAATAATCCCTATTGACTGGTATTGGCCGATAATAATCCCTATTCATCTTATCACCACTGGCGGTCCCAAATTTAAAAAAGTTGGCCCCCAATGGTCCCCGTTAAAAATGACCTAACGGCGTTATACTTTTTTCTGAATTTCAAACTAATTTTTTAGGGCTTTTGATTGGAATGAGAATACGAGTCGATTGATGTAAAACTTAGCTCCAAACAGTGATCCATACGACTTGATTTTTTGTTAATTGTAAGTTCAAACACCCGAATTGAAGCATTGTTTCGTTGTTTTGGAGCACCGTTTCGAATGAAGTTTTACATCAATCGACTCGTATCCTCATTCCGATCAAAAGCCCTAAAATTAATTTGAAATTCAGAAAAGTATAACGCCGTTAAGTCATTTTTAACGAGAGACCATTGGGGGCCAACTTTTTTAAATTTGGGACCGCAGGTGGTGATAAAATGAATAGGGATTATTGTCGGCCAGTTTATAGGGATTATTAAAATACAATAAACCTTTATTTTATGGATATTTGTAGTAAAAAAAATATATGTATACATACGACTGTACAACTCACATACACAAAACTAAAAAGTGAAATTTGAGCATGAGTTATAAAACCTCAAAAGAATCATACAATGAATCTCCAAAGTCCTGTTATAAATAAATAAATAATCACAAACTCAAATAGAGGTTAAAAAAAAAATGGGTTGAAACTGGTGAAGCCCGATCAGAACCTGGACTGGGTTTGACTTTTTGTTGAACACGTTTTGACTTTGGAACTGGTTGTAATCGCGAATAGATGTTAATGACGGAAACAAAGTGAAATGAATATTATTACCTAAAAACGATGGAGCATGTGTGTGTTACTGTTGATTGATGAACAGATCCTGATGGAAAGAAAAAAAGAAAGATTAGGGATTTGGATAATTGGATTGATCGAGGATAAGTTGAAGAAGCGGTGACATAATAATAATAATAATAATAATAATAATAATAATAATAATAATAATAATTTATTAAAGGATGTAGTTTTCAGTAAGATGGCGTCTACGCACGTTACCGAAGTTGGCTTTCCAGAAAATGACTTTCAGAAACTTCTCTTATGCTGTTTGTTTTGTTGATTGAGATGGTGATAAAGAAGTTTATATTTTTATTTTTTTAAGGTCGTCAAGTTTATATATTTTAAGAGTTTCATTAGAATTCATTAACATACCCTAATCTCTTTTTATTAGCAAATTATAATAAATAATCCCAACTTTTATTTATTGATTGATAATAATTTCAACTTAAAAATCACTTCCAGCGGTCCTAACTTTCAACTATTTTTGTCTCAATGGACCTCTATTAAAACATACTTAACGCCGTTAAGTTTTTTCCTAAGTTTCAAACCGATGTTTTAGGGCTTTTGATCGAAAAAACGATATGAGTCGATCGATGTAAAACTTATCTCGAAACGGTTATCTAAACGACGAAACAATGTTTCAATTCGGTGTTTGAATTTCCAATTAACAAAAATCGAGTCATTTGAATCACCGTTTCGAGATAAGCTTTACATCAGTCGAATCATATTGTTCTTCAGATCAAATGCCCTAAAACATCAGTTTGAAACTCGGGAAAAAAACATGACGACGTTAAGTGTTTTTTAATAGAGATCCATTGAGACAAAAATACTTGAAAGTTGGGACCGCTGGTAGTGATTTTTAAAGTTGGAATTATTATCGGCCAATATACAAAAGTTGGGATTATTTAGTTCCAATTTGCTTTTTTTATTTATTTTTAATTGAAAGTAAATTAAACAGCTGAACTAAGCTTACAAAAATAACTAAATCTTTATTAAATAAAAAATAATACATAATTCAAATAAAAACATCAATATAAGAAAAACAAATACAAAACAAACATATGGATATAAAACTAAACCACTCATCGTCTAAGTCGAGGTATAGTCGATTTAAAGTTGCAAGATGATCCACAAGATCAAATCGAAATCGGAAATATGTATACCAGTGATATCGCATTTTCGTCATCCTTTAGGATCATGTTGTGCAACAAAATGCACACATGTCACTCTCTTAATCTTGTTTACAATCGTGGCCAGCATGGGTCGTCTAATAATACCCTATTTTGCCTTTAGAACACTGAATGTTCGTGCCACATCTTTTCTTGCTGACTCATGCACTTTCTTGAACTTCTTTTCATTCGTCAAGATAGGATATGGAAACACTTTCACAAACATTGACCACGTAGAGTATATTTTGTCGGTAAGATAGTATCCATGTTTATGTATAATTGTCCATTTACATGAAATGGAAACTTAGGGGCGATTCCATCAGTTCAGTAAGACCACAAAACAAATGCCAAAACCATAAATTTTTTGAGGTAACCACTTCGATCATGACCATAGGGTATTGGTGATCATCTTTCATATATTGGTCATCATACAACTCAGCGACACTCATCCTCCAAACAAGATGTGTGCAGTCAATGCTACCTATCATTTTAGAATAACTTGAAGGTGACATTTTCCTTCATGTGCCTGGTACAAAAGCACAACATCGTGGCTTGTCGGCCTACACAAAAACTCTACTATATAAGCCAATCACGAATTCCTTTAAGACATACATAAATACTCATCGTATTTTGTCAGGATTTTTTTTATTCTCGTAAACACCCCCACCCCCCACCAAAACCCTATTGAAAATATAATAGATAAGTCCTTAATCACCCACTCTCATCTCCCCTTTTAGAGACGCTAAGTTTGGGTCTCACCCCTCTTAGAGATGCTAACATCGCGCTTCTTACCAAGTGGTGGTGGCGGTTTAAGAATGAACCGGACGCCCTTTGGAAGAAGGTGATTTTGGCGTTACATTCTTCTAATAGGTCTTGGCCTATCCTTCCTCACTCAAAACGTCTTTCGGTACGTGGAATACTATAGAAAAATGGAAAATCATCTTGCATTTTCCAATCTAAATTTGGGCAACCTTATCAAAGGGGAGATGGGAGTGGGTGATAAAATAAGATTTTGGATTGACCCTTGGATAGCTCAAGAACCTTTTAGAGTTCTTTTCCCTAATTTGTTTCTAAACGAAAGAGATAAGGGATGTTTAATTATTTCGCGTTATGAGAGAATTGGTAACGCCACGGTTTGGAAGTGGCATTGGAAGCGATTGAACTTATCCGAAAATGAAGCTAGAGAATTTCGGAATGTTTAAATTTGGTGCAACAAGCTTCCTTTCTAATACTCCGGATTGTTGTGTTTGGCCTAACAATCCTCCAGAGTTTCTTCAGTGGATTCTATGAAGAGGATTTTGTTCAATATATCCAATTCGTCTACTCCGTTTATTTTGAAGTGGAATAGTTGTGTTCCAAAAAAGGTAAACATTCATGCTTGGAAAGCGGAAATGGATAGGCTCTCGACCCTAGTTGCTTTATCCAAAAGAAACATTGAGATGGGTCCGGTGAAATGTGATTATGTGGAGACTATGAAGTATCTAGTGATCATCTCTTCAAGTCTTGTTACTTTGCCACGTTAATTGGCAATTTGTTAGCAATTGGTGTCATATTTCCCCCATTTTTGCTTTTACGGTGCGTGACCTTCTTCAGGTTCATGATACTAATTTGAGGTTTCACAAAACAAGGTCTTGAATGGCATTATTCTTACGGCGTGTTGGTGCATTTGGAAGACTAGAAATGAGGTCATTTTCTCTAACAAGCCGGCTTGTCTTTCAAAAACCATTGAGGATATCAAATCGTTAGGCTTTCTTTGATTTAGAAATCGTTCACGTTTCAAAAACTTGTTGTGGAAAGATTGATGTAACTTTCGCTTGTAATTTTTTGTTTGTTTGTTTGGTTTTCTAGCTTCTTGCTAGTTTTTTAATGAAATTCGCTATTAAAAAAAAAAAAAAAAGATAAGTTCTTAATCAGCCCACATAAGCCCAACCCAATCCCTCTAGCCAACCTAACAAAAAGCCCACCAATTATATGATATATCATATATCCGTCGTCTTTGTTTAATCTTCCACATTCTCTGTTGCGATTAAACACTCGCCGGTCCTATAACGCCTTAACGCCACCGTCAACCGTCGAGGTAAGTTTTTGTTTTGGATCTCTCATTCCTATGGCATATCTTTATCCATAGTTGTTTTATGCATGCCTAACAACAGATCTATCGGTTGACATATTATTATTATTATTATTATTATTATTATTATTATTATTATTATTATTATATCATCTTTCTAGTTTGTCTAAATTTATATCAATAGATAAACACACAACCACACTTGGTGTCACTTAATTCCCATCCTCGAGTCAATGGGCCGACTAGCTCGAGGGTTTGGTGTATTGTTTATCAAGTTGAGCCCATAAGTTGGTTTACATGGAATATTACTTGGTGAGGTCGAGTAAATTACCTGGACAACAAAGTTTTTCATATTAATTAGTTGTTTAGATTTGTTTTTACCAATTAGTATTTCAATATAATAAGGTTTTGTATTCTAGTCTAATTAAGTTTTAAAGTTTTAAAGCAGTATATATATACCCGAGCTTGTGGGTTATATAATTGAGAGTTGTAATTATTGAGTTAATGAAAAGTATAGAGATCGAGCTTATGATCTAATTCATTTTTTTATATGCTTTGATTATGGTACTAAACAACAACATTTGCAGGTAGCATCCAAAGTATGGAAAATTCTGTCCCTGCATCAATTGCTACACACAATGGGATTATGCATCCTCCCCTGACATCAGAACCATTGTCGACAAAACCGCAAGCTTTGTGGCAAAAAACGGACCTGAGTCTGAGAAAAGAATCTATGCTAGCAATGCTGGAAATCCCAAGTTTAATTTTCTGAATGGTTCAGATCCACATCATGCATACTATAAGAACCGACTGTCTGAAGCCGCGGGGGGCTCTAGTCAACGTCAGCCTGGCCTGTCTGCTGCTGCTGCTCCTGGCTGCTGCAGATGGCCACCATGCAGCCAAGAAATCTGACGCGCGAGGAAAAGTAGATAAGGCTTCAAAAGCGTGTTTCTATGAGTCTATGACCGATAGTTTTTTTTCTTTTTTTTTCCTGATAAGGATATAATATAATGTGCATATATGGACACCTTGAAAAGACTATTTCCTTCTTTTGTTCTGTTTAGTACTTTGAAGAGTTTTGACAAATGGCTTTAATAGTAGTGTTAATTAAACCCGTTAAATTGTTATTAAATGTGTTTTATAAGATTGTATCATAGAAACTAAAACAATGATGGAAGACCATTTGCATCAAGGAGTTCATGAGCCCATAGGCCGATGATGAGAGTGACGCCAAGTAACATATTTGCCACGGACGTCCCATTGTGCGATCTTATGTAACTATGTTGTTGATCGCGGATGGGTTTAGGGTGAAGGAAGTATTAAGTTTCTTTTGAAATTAATATGTTTTTTACTTTTATTAAAAAATGTGAGTTAAAAGCAAGCGAGAATGGCTACGCATGAGAATTTTAGTAAGGCTAGCAATAGAAACCAGTCATGTTATACCTATAGCATGTGAGGAAAATATGACAAGTAAAGTCATGATACATTCTATTATGTATCATTCTTACACATCACCCCATTTATAACCCGCTGGGTACGTTCTTAAAAATTACAAGAAATCAAGTTTTGTGCGCCTCTAAACCATAGATTATGTGTGCCCAATTCTTTAATATAATAATAATTAAAGCTCTAAAACCATTCTTTATTAGAGAAAGATACGAATATGCTAGAGTTATGAATGTGTGTACTTTACTTCGGTCATCACACGTTTATATCCCATGAGTATGTATGTATGTATGTATATTATATTGAAATATTGAATCATTGGGCTGTGTTTTTTAATAAAATTAATAATATGTTTTTTACTTTTATTAAAAAATGTGAGTTAAAAAGACAGCGAGAATGGGCGAATGGCTACGC